>NC_074699.1:5482578-5567524 GCF_029448725.1 Salvelinus fontinalis
GAGAGACAGAGAGAGACAGAGAGAGACAGAGAGAGACAGAGAGAGAGAGAGAGAGAGAAGTACTGCTAAGGCTGTGTGTCTTGGGGCTTTCAAATGATGGAGTCAATGGCAGTGACATAAAGGGACTATTAAGACACCCACACACTCTCACACACATACACACACGTTTACTCACACAGATGTTGGAGACACAACAAGACAGTAGTGTTTCAATATTCTCCCACACAAACACACTTCACTCTGTCCTCCAGGGACTCTCATCTACATATGGACGCACGCACGCACGCATGCACCCACACACACACAGAGAGTGAGATGGACACACACACTCTCTGTCAGCACAGTCCACCTGATGAGCCGACTGCCATCTTAAGCACCGAGACCTTTGAAACACACATTTGACACGTTTGAACAGAAACGCACATACACACACACAGACAGACGCATATCTTATTATGCACATATTGTACACACAACGACCACCTACTCTTACACCGCAGAGACCTCACAGGTGTACTCCATGCTACATATTAATGCCATATACTCATTTAAATCAAAAAGATAACGACAGCTACACTGTTGCAGTTCTGAAAAGGCACAAGGCACCTTCACTCATTTGATGGCTACCTCCTTTGCCCTCATCCAATCAAATCACGCCTTGGTTCTTGGCTGCCTGGTGCATTGTGATATTGATTACCTGCCTGTGTGGGTTTTCCAGTGAGACCATGACATGCGCACTCGCACGTGCGAACGCACCAAAACACACACGAACACACACACCCAGCGCCCCCGCCGCACACACACACACCACGCTTTCGAATACACTGGGGAGTCATTCTCATTGTCATGTTGCTCACTACGGAAGGTTAATGAGACAGAATAGACTCAAATGGACTTGAACATTGATTTCATACCATGGATTAAACATCCTATTCTATTCACTAGTCACCACTTTCGTTCCAGCCCAGCGGTGAAATATCTGATTCAACCAATCAAGGGCCTGGTGAGCGGTTGATTAAGTGTGTTAGTGCTGGGCCAGAACAAAAGCTTCCACGCCTACACGCACTGAGGCCCCAAAAGACCAGATTGGGGATCACGTAAAATGTATGGCACAAGAATGGATTGCAATAAAGATAAATAATAATTTAAAAAATCAATAAAAATCTTTGGTAAGTAACATATACGTAATATGGCTACACAGAATCAGTTCTTACCTGTTGTTGAACCATTGAATAAAGAGCAGCAGCAGATGTTCATCAGAGGAGAGCATGCAGAAAAGGGGAGGGAGAGAGACAGAGATAGAGTCCAATGATTAGCTTTTAATTCCAGAATAGGACAATCATTCAGATCTTTTTTTCTCTCTCGCTATTATCCATGTTTCAAATTGGCTCGGTTGACAAAATGCATAGGACTTTAAAATAAATGGATCAGTTCACTTCCCGATCTTATATAATCCACTGTTCACATTTTCAGACCACTTTGGATTTTAACAGTGTTCCATGGGTTAGCTGAGAACGTCACGAAAACGATGTGCACTCTTCAATGGGGCAGAAGGCTGAGTTGTTGGGATTCTGGATGGCCAGATAACTTCCAACAATGGCAACAAACTGCCATATGGGTAATCGTAAGTGACACATTTTTGCTAGTTTCATCTTGTTTTTCATAAAAGGTCTTGTTTTGAGGTGTTTTGACGGATTTCATGTCAATGCTAACATGGCTAAAGTTCGCTAGCTAGCTAACCAACAACTGTAACAATGTATTTGAGAAACAACAAGTCCCTCATAGTGCAAATGTATTTCTGTTTTTCAATAAACACTGGAGATGAAACATAGTTAACATGTTGTCAACAATCTACGCCAACCCCGTCTGTTTCGACCCATAGTTGTGCACACGTCGGTTTTGTTGCTAAACAACCCGCCCGTCTATAGGCTGCACGATGCTCGAAGCAACAATCTATTTTGCCACTCATCACAACTGTGGCATGAACTGATTTCTCTACCCAGAATATGAACATTTTCTACCCAGAGGTTGATATGCATCTGTAGGCCTATATTCTGTGTAGGTTGAAGGTAATCTATGTCAAGGTTGGGATATTCTTCCTTCCACATGCCCCTCCCCCTCGATACCTCATGGGGGCTGATCACACAATAGGCTACCCCTAACCACTTCTCCTCTCATACACAGCCAATAGCAAGCCTCCATCCTTCATTAATGAGGTAATTAATAAAAATCACATTCACTTCGTCTCTCTCTCCCTTTTCTCTCTCGCTCTTCATCTCTGCACGGGAAAGGGGGTGGAGAAGAAAAGGAGGAAGGCCAAGAAAGCAGGTCGAGCCTCGGGAGAGAGTGAGTTTGAGACAGAGGGTGGAGCAGAGTGAGAAAATGATAAAGAAAGAAAAAATGATGAGAGAGAGAGAGACAGAAAGAGAGAGAAAGATGGAGAGAATGCAAGCATATGTTGAGGTGCTGTTCGAAGGTACATCCTTTTCTGCACTAGAAGTAGGGTTGGGCGGTATCCAGTTTTTCATATCGTCATACCGTCCTTCTCTCATACCGGGTTATATTTGGTATCACCGGCTTAGTACACAAGGGGGCGCCAAAAATGAAAACAGCAAAAAAGCCCATTGGGCATCTATAACAAGAAAGGTAACAGCATGTGCACAAGTAACAGCGAATTTCAATGGAAGCTGCTAGTTAAATATGCTAACCAACGCAAACGAAAATAAACCAATTGCAAAGACAGGCATTCTAGCTCCAAATGTCATTTTTGTTTGGACATTTACAAGTGAACGTGAACGGGAGACATTGTACAAATGACCAACGTTTTGAAGCATGCTTGTCTGGAGGAGGAACAGTACTGGCTCTGGAGCTGCATGTGTAGGCTACACGCTGTGTCTGTGTGGAGTCTGGAGTCACTAGAGCAACAGGCCTGCCTGCTCTGCTCCTAGAAGAGAAGACGGCCGAGAATGGGGATTAACAACAAGATTACCTTTAAAATGGTATAAGAAGCATGTATGTTTGAGGAATTTTAATTATGAGATTTCTGTTGTTTTGGTGCCCTGCACTTTCACTGGCTGTTGTCATATCGATCCCGTTAACGGGATTGCAGCCATAAAAAAGAGCAAGGTTTTGTTTGCAAAAACGACATTTGTCATAAAAAGAATGTAGCCAGCTATATTTCCTAATGTTTTGCCTGAGGTTAATATTTTATTTTACCAGAGAAAAGTAGGCTGGCTACACAGAGAAAAGTACCAAAGAAAAGTAGCTCCACATCAGTCAGAGTCTGTCTGCTGATAGAATGCCCGTTTGTGAATTCTCATCTGACTGAGATTTATGTTTATGTTTAAGATTGTTTAAGATTTATGTTTTCCTTGGGAGATCCTCATTGATTGTGTTGGATTGTTTGAGTTGAAAGAAATCTCTCAATAGAGAACTTTGTTCAATTAAGAAAACCTACTAATTTATTCCACCTTTCCGCTTCAGAGGAACACCAAATTACTTGGTCAGCTCACAGAAAGTTCCGGAGGGATCCGTGACACCATCCCATCTGGTTTGTGTTTAGTGGGACTATAATTTGTTTTCAACAGGAAAATGACCCAACACACCTTCAGGCTGTATTAAACCTATTTGCGCCAAGAAGGAGAGTGGTGGAGTGCTGCATCAGATGACCTGGCTTTCACAATCACCTGACCTCAACCCAACTGAGATGGTTTGGTATGAGTTGGACTGCAGAGTGAAGGAAAAGCAGCCAACAAGTGCTCAGCATAAGTGGGAACACCTTCAAGAGTGTAAGAAAAGCATTCCAGGTGAAGCTGGTTGAGAGAATGCCAAGAGTGCGCAAAGCTGTCATCAAGGCAAAGGGAGCTACTTCAAAGAGTCTCAAACATAACATTTGATTTGTTTAACACTTTTTTGGTTACTATATGATTCCATATGTGTTATTTATAGTTTTGATGGTCTTCACTATTATTATACAATGTAGAAAATACTCCATTATAAAGAAAAACCCTTGAATGAGTAGGTTTGTTCAAACTTTTCACTCGTACTGTATACATTTTCTTTTTACTCCGGACTCCGAAATTGCTTGTTCTAATATTATATATTTCTTAATTCCACTCTTGTACTTTTAGATTTCTGTGTTTTGTTGTCAATTGTTAGATATTACTGCACTTTTGGAGCTAGAAACACAATCATTTCGCTAACCTCACAATAACATCTGCTAAATATGTGTATGCGACCAATAACATTTGATTGTATTTTTGCTTGGTGTCCACATCACCAACAAACTATCATGGTCCAAACATACTAAGACAGTTGTGAAGAGGGCACGACAAAACCTATTCCCCCTCAGGAGACTGAAAAGATTTGGCATGGGTCCTCAGATCCTCAAAAGGTTCTACAGCTGCACCATCGAGAGCATCCTGACTGGTTGCATCACTGCCTGGTATGGCAACTGCTCGGCCTCTGATCGCAAGGCACTACAGAGGGTAGTGCATACAGCCCAGTACATCACCGTGGCCAAGCTTCCTGCCAACCAGGACCTCTATGCCAGGCAGTGTCAGAGGAAGGTCCTAAAAATTGTTAAAGACTCCAGCCACCCTAGTCATAGACTGTTTTCTCTGCTACAGCACGGCAAGTGGTACCGGAGCGCCAAGTCTAGGACCAAAAGGCTTCTACCCCCAAGCCATAAGACTCCTGAACAGCTAATCAGAGGGCTACCCAGACCCCTCTTTTACGCTGCAGCTACTCTCTTTATTATTTAATTTTTAATTTTCTATTTTTTACTTAACACTTATGTTTCTCAACTTCTTAAAGCATTGTTGGTTAAGAGCTTGTAAGCGTTGCACTGTAAGGTGTTGTATTCGGTGCATGTGACAAATAGATTCAAATTTATTTGATTTGATTCTATCATTCAGCCTACAGTAGCAGCCAATGTGTGGTGTTCAATGTGTGCCTTTGAAAAAAGACATGCAGGGCTTGACATGAACCTGTTTATACACTTGTCCTTCAGACGAGGTGACTGAAAAATGTCGGTGTTGTTTGATGCAAGAAAACACTTTCCAAATTAAATGCATTATTAGTCCCATACCATTATTTCAAAGAATCAGACAAATTATACTACCCTCTGCCTATTGGCTATTTAGCTTATTCAAGACCGTCTCAAAATACAACACTGCCCCTTTAAGACAAAAAAAGCTCTTTACCTGACTCGCTTTTCAAAGATGTCTAGAAATGTACACGCTTTGTCCTCTTATAGGAAGAAATAACTCCCCTTTTGCTGACTACAAATGATCTGTAACTGAGCTAATAACTCACTAATTAGCAAAGGATATGAACAAAATGTTCACACGTGGCCACATGAAGCTCTCGCTTTGATCTCAAAACAAGCGCATCTACTCACAACCGCTCATCCAGTTCAAAGTAAATGGCACAGATCCATATATGGCAATTGTCTATTTGCACATAGGGGCGGTAACTGGCCTAGTGGTTAGAGTGTTGGGCCAATAAGCGAACGAGTGCTGGATCGAATCCCAGAGCTGACAAGGTAAAAAATTATCTGTCGTTCTGCCCCTGAACAAGGCACTGTTCCCCGGGAGGCCATCATTGTAAATAAGAATTTGTTCTTAACTGACTTGCCAAGTTAAATAAATGTTTAAAAAAAATATATATATATATATATAGGCTATGATTGGTTATGCCGCACCGGTCTTTGTAGTGTACTCAGATGTGTTCTCTTGCACAGTTATATAGTTATGTTCAGGTTTGGGTTGGTGACTTTCTAAATGTAATCCATTACAGTTACTAGTTACCTGTCCACAATTGTAATCAGTAACGTAACTTTTGGATTACCCAAACTCGGGGAACGTAATCTGATTACATTCTGTTAATTTTGGATTATTTCCCCTTAATAGGCATTAGAAGAAGACAAAAATGTATATTACCAATTGAGGATATTGCAGGATAAATCAATGTTAAAGTTTACACAGCTGGCCATACATGGATGTTAAATTAGACTGTATGGGTTGGTTATGTAGGGTAACCCATCACTTTCTACTACATATAGGAATACGATTAAATTGTATCTTTACATTAATATATATAATTTTCAAGTCCAAAAAATGGATGTAGCAACTACAGATTGCCCTTTAAGTCTATCAAAAGTGTGCAAGTTTGAGCATGTGTCCATTAGGCCTATGGGTGTATTTTTTTATCAGCAAGAATTGGATTGACCAATAAAAACCATACTTTTATTCCATAGGCTGGGATCTGCACTATGCAGCTGTTGCAAGAGCGCATTTCTCACTGGCTGTCCACTGGTTTAAAAAACAATGATTGATAGGCAGCTTCAACTTCTTGAATTCAACCATTATTGGGTTCAGATATACATTTAGATTTGTGAACAGCCATCCACAACAACCACAATCGGTAAGGCGCAAATAGCTGAATGAGAGAGCAGCAGTGTGATTCACATCAATGCGCTATGTAGAGATCAATAATAAGTGATATCCGTATTGCTGTAGACTACACCACTGCTGTCATCCTTACCTCCAAGCGTTTATTCAAGTCGGATAATCTTTGAATGCCGACAGCATTCGCACCATTGGAAGACATAGCTCGAACTAAAAGCCTATTTTTGCTCTGCTCTTTTCCAGTGATCCATCAAACACACTTGGTACGTCGTCATAGTGGTCTCTGACTTGTGGTCAGACTCGATCAGGTGGAACAAACTTAAACTTGGCGCCTTTTTTCAATGCAGATTTGAATGTCATTCAGAAAACAGAGTAGTGTCAATGATTTTATTCGCAAACATCCTTTTCTGAATTTAAAAGTAATCCTCAAAGTAATCATCTAGTTTTTCAAAAGTATCTGTCATCTGAGTACAATATTTTTGCTTGTAACGTAACAGATTACAGTTACTGTTTTGTTTTGTATTCCATTACATGTAATGGATTATGTTGCATTGAAAGGGTATGTTGCATTGAAAGTGGCTAATATTGCATTGATTCGATCACAATTGCCACAGGAAAGGGATACGTTGATAGTGTTAACGAGGGAAGTTCAATCTCGTGCATCTCTCTGTGGGCTGATAATTCTACTCTGTGGCAGTCAAAGCGAGCTGCACAGCAGCCTTGGGCTACTGCGCACCCGGGCATGCGCGCAGCTTAGAGGAAACATTGATTGACGGCATTGAATCCCATGGCTATTTCCAAATACCCCTGTATATGTTAAACTCAACAAAAAAAGAAATGTCAATTTTTCAGGACCCTGTCTTTTGAAGATAATTAGTAAAAATCCAAATAACTTCACAGATCTTCATTGTAAAGGCTTTAAACACTGTTTCCCATGCCTGTTCAAAGAACCATAAATAATGAATGAACACGCACCTGTGGAACGGTCGTTAAGACACTAACAGTTTACAGACGGTAGGCAATTAAGGTCACAGTTATGAAAACTTAGGACACTAAAGAGGCCTTTCTACTGACTCTGAAAAACACCAAAAGAAAGATGCCCAGGGTCGCTGCTCATCTGCGTGAACGTGCCTTAGGCATGCTGCAAGGAGGAACGAGGACTGCAGATGTGGCCAGGGCAATATATTGCAATGTCCGTACTGTGAGACGCCTAAGACAGCACTACAGGGAGACAGGATGAACAGCTGATCGTCCTCGCAGTGGCAGACCACGTGTAATAACACCTGCACAGGATCGGTACATCCGAACATCACACCTGCGGGACAGGTACAGGATGGCAACAACAACTGCCCGAGTTACATCAGGAACGCACAATCCCTCCATCAGTGCTCAGACTGTCCGCAATAGGCTGAGAGAGGCTGGACTGAGGGCTTGTAAACCTGTTGTAAGGCAGGTCCTCACCAGACATCACCGGCAACAACATCGCCTGTGGGCACAAACCCACCGTCGCTGGACCAGACAGGATTGGCAAAAAGTGCTCTTCACTGACAAGTCGCGGTTTTGTCTCACCAGGGGTGATGGTCAGATTCACGTTTATCGTCAAAGGAATGAGCATTACACCGAGGCCTGTACTCTGGAGCGGGATCGATTTGGAGGTGGAGGGTCCGTCATGGTCTTGGGCGGTGTGTCCCAGCATCATCGGACTGAGCTTGTTGTCATTGCAGGCAAAATCAACGCTGTGCGTTTCAGGGAAGACATCATCCTCCAGCATGACAATGACACCAGCCATAATGCTCGTTCTGTGCGTGATTTCCTGCAAGACAGGAATGTCAGTGTTCTGCCATGGCCAGCGAAGAGCCCGGATCTCAATCCCATTGAGCACGTCTGGGACCGGTTGGATTGGAGGGTGAGGGCTAGGGCCATTCCCCCCAGAAATGTACCGAAACTTGCAGGTGCCTTGGTGGAAGAGTGGGGTAACATCTCAAAGCAAGAAGTGGAAAATCTGGTGCAGTCCATGAGGAAGAGATGCACTGCAGTACTTAATGCAGCTGGTGGCCACACCAGATACTGACTGTTACTTTTGATTTTGACCCCCCCCCTTTGTTCTGGGACACATTATTCAATTTCTGTTAGTCACATTTCTGTGGAACTTGTTCAGTTCATGTCTCAGTTGTTGAATCTTGATATGTTCATACAAATATTTACACGTGTTAAGTTTGCTGAAAATAAACGCAGTTGACAGTGGGAGGACGTTTCTCTTTTCGCTGAGTTTACATATGGTATACCACCCAAGCCTAACGAGAAGCCCTAGTAACTGCATTCGACCAGCCAGCACAGTCTACAAAACAGTGTGCTTTTAAAGGCTCTCATTGGTCGGACCAGCTCATCAATAAAACATGTAGATGAACACAGATGAATGTGCATGGCGGTGTGATGTGTAAATGGGTTCATAGCCTCCTGTGGACATGGTTTGAGTCCAGCGGAGCAGCATGTTAACAAGCCCAGGGCTGGATGGACAACAGCAACATACACAGAAACATACATACTACTGCTTTATTGTGGGCTGCTGCTGCTACTACTCGCTAAAGTCTACAAGGGGATGCTGAGTTCCCTTCAGGCCTGATTACAGTATGGACATGGATATATAAACAGATACACACACACACACACACACACACACACACACACACACACACACACACACACACACACACACACACACACACACACACACACACACACACACAATGAAGCGCATACCCGCAATCACGTGCGCACACACACACACACACACCTATTTATAATAGTCTACATTATGGGACAATAAACAGTTTGAGTTTTCCTCCCATCGCTGATCATTAGCCATAATAGGCCTTCTTAGTCCATCCCATGTCATCATTACGCCATCATCACGTAGGCCTTACAAGGCCTTATAACAGCTCATAACACGCGCATACTGCTCTTAATAATGCTCATAACTTTTACTGCTGTGGATCTAGCGATATAAAGCAAGTTGGCCGTTCAGAGAGATGACAACTCCACGTGTTCCTTTCAATGACAGGGGTTTTACATAACACACAGCATTCAGCCAGACAGCATGTTAACTCAAAGACAGGAGAGAGAGAGAATGAGGGAGAGAAATATGGAAAGAAATCTCTGTCACATGATGAAAGGATGAGAGAGAGGAGTGGGGAAGAGTCCTCGGGCCCCATTATGATGACACGAAAAAGTGGCATGCCGGTGTCATGAGAGACCATGTTAGTCACTATAACTTGTGTCATAATGCATTTCAAAACTGCTTGTAATATGACGGTCATGTTTTCAGCACTTTTACCATTATGATAAAGGGGAGCAGACACTTAGTCAAATCTTGTTGAGATATTTAACTTTTCCACAGTATCTACTGTGTCATTACCTTTTGGTGTTTTGCTTACGGGGCAGTTGGGAGTTTGGTCGGTGAGATAGAGATGGAGAGTGTCCTTTTCCCCGTCGTAATTACTTCTGAATTCAGCCGAGTCAGACTTCCTCAGTATTCTCATGGTAAGATAGAGACATCAACACGCACGGCTAACAGAGCACGCTAACTTAACTAGCCCAACCCTAGAATGGAGGTGGGCTGGTGTTTGGTGCCATCCCATGTCATCATTTACATTGTCTTCCTATTCCTAGTCACTCTTAATCTTGTTTATTAAGCAATTCATTCATTCAACTATTCATCCTACAGGCACAAGTCAATTAAGACACGATGTATGTTTTATATTTGAGCTAGTATGACGGTTCAAAATATTTAGAACTATATGACTCTTTATAACTATTGGCTGGCAGGTGACTATATTTACAATGACTCGTTGATCCTGCTAAATGGTATAGCCCTCCTGTCTGCTCTCATCTATCGCACTCTGTCTCTCCCACTCACCCACCCACACGCACACGCGTCTATCCTGGAAACATGGTATGCAATATAGTAGTCGGTGAGTACTGAGTAGGTGCTGAGGCTGCAGACCTGAGTCTACATAGAAGTATTACATTACTCTGTCAAGCATTCATGATCGAAAATAAACCAAATTTGTATTGGAAACAGCCAGGAATGCCAGATCTGCCTCTGCCTGTGTTCGGGATTGCCAGATCAGCATTAGTATGTGTTCAGAGTTGCCAGATCTGCCTCAGTGTAAGTGTTCAGGGTTACCAGACCTTCCACAGACTGTGTTCAGGGTTACCAGACCTTCCACAGACTGTGTTCGGGGTTGCCAGATCTGCCACAGACTGTGTTCGGGGTTTCCAGATCTACCTCAGTATGTGTTCAGAGTTGCCAGATCTGCCTCAGCCCGTGCTCAGCGTTACCAGATCTGCCACAGACTGTGTTCCGGGTTGCCAGATCTGCATCAACCTGTGTTCACCTCTCATAGTATCCACTACTATTTGTTACAGATGGCATCTCACAGTCACATTCTCTTTCTTTCCATTTAGCCTATAGAGCACTGATACCTATAAATGCTTTTGCTCTTACACTCTTCCTCTCACCCTCACATACTCACTCTATCTGCTGCCGTTCTGGGATTTGGGATTAAGTCTAGTGGATTTAGTGTCTGATGTTGAATGTTATATCGAAGTCAAGTAGGAGTGTCTGGGAGCTAACTGTCTGATGGTGGGTGCTGTTTGTCTAGATCCACAGTGCCTAGAAGCTGAGTGAAATGGTGGTCGGTGGACAATGCAGATCTAGACAGTGTGGCTGAGTGACTGGTATCAGATGGGATTTCTGTATCAAAATATGGTAAACTTTCATTTAACACCACTCAGTGACTCTCTCTCTCTCTCTCTCTCTCTCTCTCTCTCTCTCTCTCTCTCTCTCTCTTTCTCTCTCTCGCTGTGCAGTGTCCACTTTAAAATACTGTGTTTATTTTTTACACTCTCTCTCTCTCTCTCTCTCTCTCATCCACTAACAAGCCTACATTAATTAGTTAGTTAGAGCTCTTACCGCCCTAACCCAAGCCTCAGCCTTATATTGTACTTTAGCATTAGTCCCATACCACAGCCCAAGCTCCAGACAGCCAAAAGCACACAGTTACCATCTTAGCCTATTAACTACCAACAGCTGTCTCCATGACTGCTCTTAATGCCCCAAAAATACACAGACACAAATATAGGCCTGTAACCACACACAATATGCGTCTGTCTATTTTACAAGCACAATATTACATTGATTGAATTACACAATGTGTTCCATTCTACACAACCCTATGTAGGCTAGGCCTATGTTACTTAGGACAGAAAGTATTTTGTCTGCAAAGTACTTTGTTACTAAATTCCTCTGAATCTCTCGCATCACTTTAGACATGCATTTAATTCCATATACCTGATTAGGTCTTCGGCAACTCAACGCTATGTTTTTCCTCGTGTTAATAATTTCCCCGTGATTTACCAGTTGTCTCTCAAGCAAACCCGCGTTCCCATATAACCCTTCAGCTTCCTGTTTGGTTTGAAAAACACTTTTTTTTTAATGAAGTAGAATGAAAAACACAGTCATTTCCAATAGAGCTGCCACTTGTCAGTGTGCGAGTGTGACACTGTGATGATGCTCGTCAGAACATCCCTCCATTCCAGCACACTGACAGTCGATTACATTTCAATGACCCCTGACCCCTGATGCTAACACTACAGCATACAACAATACATGTAATTATCTCCCATTCTCTCTCTTCTCCTCTCTTTTCATCCTTTTCATCCAGACAGAGAGAGAGAGACAGAGAGAGAGAGAGAGAGAGAGAGAACGGGAGAGAGAGAGAACGGGAGAGAGAACGGGAGAGAGAACGGGAGAGAGAACAGGAGAGAGTGAGAAAGAGAGCGAGAGAGAGAGAGAGAGAGAGAGAGAGAGAGAGCATTAAAATTGGCAAGAAAAGAACAGAATTCTTTAACCAGGGGCGGGGCCTTCGTCAGGGTTGTAATCTGAGCCCTGCACTCTTCAATATTTACATCAACGAATTGGCCACTATTCTAGATAAATCCTCAGCCCCTGGTGTTAGTCTCCATAATTCAGAGGTTAAATGCCTACTCTTCGCAGATGACCTATGCCTGTTGTCACCCACAGCACATGGCCTACAGCAGAGCCTGGATCTGCTAGAGCAGTACTGCCAGACCTGGGCCCTGGCAGTAAACCCCAAAAAGACTAAAATAATGATTTTCCAGAGAAGATCCAGATCTCAGGGAATTAGACCAAAGTTCTCAATTGGTACAAAATATATAGAGTACTGCACACACTACAATTACTTAGGTTTAAAAATAAGCTCAACTGGACACCTTAATGAGGCAGTGAATGAACTGAGAGAGAAAGCACGCAGGGCATTCTACGCAATTAAAAAGCAAATTCAAATTGAAATACCTATTAAAATCTGGCTAAAACTAATTGAATATGTCATTGAACCAATTGCACTTTATGGCAGCGAGGTGTGGGGTCCACTTGCAAAACAAGATTTCATCAAATGGGACAAACATCCCATTGAAACCCTGCATGCAGAGTTCTGTAAGATTCTCCTACATGTCCAGAGGAAAACTACAAACAATGCATGCAGGGCAGAATTAGGCAAATATCCACTAATAATAAAAACTCAAAAAAGAGCAATTAAGTTTTGGAAACATCTAAAATACAGTGACCCCCTCTCATATCACTACCAAGCCCTGCAATACCAAGAGCTGAGCAAAGAAAAGAGTCCCCTCATCCAGCTGGTCCTGGGGCTGAGTTCACAAACCTGTTCTACTAACACACTGAAGCCTCAGGACCAGAACATCCAATCAATCAGAATAAACCAAATTACAACACAGTCAAAACAAAACTACAT
Source organism: Salvelinus fontinalis (assembly GCF_029448725.1). NCBI lineage: Eukaryota > Metazoa > Chordata > Actinopteri > Salmoniformes > Salmonidae > Salvelinus > Salvelinus fontinalis. Next base: position 5,495,822 of record NC_074699.1, read on the forward strand.
TGCTTATTGGGAAACACAAGCACAAGCACAGAGCAAAATGCAGTGCTATCTGGCCCTAAATCGACAGTACACCATGGCTAACTATTTGACTATGGTTACTGATCAAAACCTTAGAAAAACCTTGACAAAGTACAGGCTCAGTGAGCACAGCCTTGCCATTGAGAAGGGTAGACACAGGAAAACCTGGCTCCCTGTAGAGGAAAGGCTGTGCAACCACTGCACAACAGCAGAACTTGAGACGGAGCTGCATTTCCTGACAAAATGTCAAAAATATAAAACAATTAGAGAGTGTCATTTCCCCAAATTTGAAACTCTTATTCAAGGTTTCAAAGACCTCTCTGATGAGGATAGGCTACCCGTCCTGTTGGGGGAGGACGCAGAGAGCTGTGGGTTGGCAGCGCACTACATTGCTGCCTGCCATAAGTTGAGGGACAGTGTCTGACAGACCAATCAACCTGCACATGTACTCTACTGTATGTTTATTGTTATTGTTGAATGTATGGTTATTTTGACACTTAGTTATTGTTGTTACTGTTGTCCCGTTGACCATTTTGATTCTCATTTCTATATTGTAAATAAGCTTTGGCAATATGTACATTGTTACGTCATGCCAATAAAGCAAATTGAATTGAATTGAGAGAGAGAGAGAGAGAGAGAGAGAGAGAGAGAGAGAGAGAGAGAGAGAGAGAGAGAGAGAGAGAGAGAGAGAGAGAGAGAGGAAGATGGGAATGATCTTTCTTTTCTAGTAAGTTATTATCATCATCTGAGTAAATGGTGAACTAAAACACAGTAAGGGGCAGACTTGTCACAGCACGGCTACCTGTGACTCAATGATTGGAGCTTACAGCACAGGGGAAGACCGGTTTGAGGCCACACCCACTAACTAAATGAAAAAACACAGCGCGCAAACCATAACTCCTCATTTCACACACACACAAAACAGACACACACACGCAGAAACTCAGTGTACTCAGGATAGATTGTGTGAATGAATGTCATCCCCGGCACGCCCACGCAAACACGTCAATGAGACAACGGAAGTGTACACACACACACACACACTATGAACACACATTCAACCGGGGATATAGAAAGGATGGATGAACCAAATAGGATATAGGTGCCGATTTGGGTTCTTCAGTGTGTGTACTATTTTGATTCTTGTTTTCTTTTTGGGTAGATCATCACTGAACACTCTGCCAAGCGAGCATCCTGCCAGTGTGACCCAAATACAGGGCTGCTGCTGGCTGATTGGCTAACAGAGAGGATGGGGTGAAGCAGAGGCAGTCTCTCCTACACACACACACACCGTCATATGCCAGATAATTACATCCAGCAAGTAGACCTCCAGCACATTGTGTGTGTGTGTGTGTGTGTGTGTGTGTGTGTGTGTGTGTGTGTGTGTGTGTGTGTGTGTGTGTGTGTGTGTGTGTGTGTGTGTGTGTGTGTGTGTGTGCGTGCGTGCGCGCTTCATTCAATCATTCAGTAGTGCTTGGAAAGCACAGGATAAGAATGAGGGAGTAAGGAGTAGCGGGAGCTGTGATATCAATGGTTAGTAGGGAGATGGGGTAGGGTTGCTGCTGGGTCAGAGTTGTGCTTGTGCTGTTGTGCCTCGGGGAAGACAGCGGGGGAGCACTAGAGGAATCCTGTAGGCCTATATTGAGGTTAACCCTGAGCCATCTTATCTCAGTCTATTTTGCCACAACCCAGGCCCTGCGGCACCAGAGCATCACAGACACCCGCACAGGCACGCCCACACACACACACACACACTCCAGACCTGCTTGGATCCACTGTCAGCCAGCACTGCCAACCCCACACGGACCTGAGGCAGGGGCATGCTGGGAAAAACAGCTGCTAGGAGCCCCACAGCCCCCTGACACAGGCATACTGTACATGAGGATGTGTGTTCCACTTAACATTTAACCCTGAGTGGAATATCACCACCCTCCTTCGTCTCTGCTTCCAGTCTCTCCTAGACACACAGAGAAATTCTAGTTTTTATGAACAACATTCATATCTGGACACAATAAAAAAAAAAGATATGCGAGCGAGAGAGTGTGTGAGAGAGAGAGAGGATCAAGTCGGTATAGTCATGGAGAAAATCTGATACATCACAGACAGAGGGGCGGGCGAAAAAGAGAGAAAGACACACACAAAAAAGGAGCACGTTTGTTCTGAACCCAAACGTCTTGGCCAGAGTGCGAAAACCAAAGAGAGATAATCGATCCGACACACAGTGGCTCAAACCAAGCTGGCTCACACACAAACACACACACACACACACGCACACGAAGGCGTGCAGATCGATACGACACCCGGTGGCTCAATCCAAATGCGTTGAGAGAGAGGATCCGCTTACAACGTGTCTCTACTCTACTCTCAGTCTGAAGCGAGGGAGTGAATGAGAAGGTGATGGAGTGAGGGACTGAGGGAGGGAGGCATTTTAACCTACACAGTTTTAATAGAAGACCCTCAGAACCCTGGGAAAGACCCCCTGAACAGGAGAAACAAATTGGATCCCTTGTCAGTTGTAGCCGCAGGGTGGTTTATTATGGAGAATGAACATTGTTTCATCAGATACATTCCAGTACTCCTACCTCTCTTTCTTCTATCCCCTTAGTTTCCCTCTGCCTGCCATCTCTCTCTCTCTCTCTCTCTCTCTCTCTCTCTCTCTCCCTCCCTCCCTCCCTCCCTCTCCCTTGAGAGAGTGACAGGGGAATCAAACAGCAGTCTAAAGTGTTTGACTCCTCATCATCTCATGTGAGAGTAGCTAGCTATACCTTCTGAACCCACACAGATAACACCCCTGGGGAAATGGAAATTGCTACACACACACACACACAGGCGCACACACCGTACTGTTCACACACGCTCACAGACTTCGACACATAGGCTTCACATGTGCTTGACTGACAAATTGAACTGACACACACACACACACACACACACACACACACACACACACACACACACACACACACACACACACACACACACACACACACACACACACACACACACACACACACACTGCAGCATGTGTCTCTGTGCCTGAGGCTACAGAGGTGATTCCTTACAAGCCTCAATGATGGGCTGTGGAGACACTACGCTATTTTTAGCTCTCTCACACTCTCCCCTCCCCTCTCACACTCCCACTCTCCCTTCCATTGATAGAGTGCACTCCCCCTCTCCGTTATTTTTATACACTGCAGCTTTTTTGATTCAAAGCCTTTCCCCCTCTATCCTTTTCTTTCACATTTCTCCATCGCTATTTCTCTCCGTCCAGCTTTTTTTCCCTCCACAACAACCCTTCTCCTTTCACACACAAGGCTAAGTTTAGCCATTAACTCCAGAATCTTAAGGTTAGGCATTCATTCCGAATGGTTAAGGTAAGGGGTTAAGGTTTGAAATAGGCTTAAAACAAGCTAGCTTGATTGGAACATGCAACCTTTGGTACCAGAGCCAGATGCTTACGGCCAGCCGCAATCCCACGTCGTACACACACCCTGGCACACACACTGAAGATCTACCGCTCGTAGCCAGACTCCAAGGCCATGCATTTCTCACAGATGTACGTACAGCAGTACTGAGTGCGTGAGTGAGTCGAGTGAGTGAGTGAGTCGAGTGAGTGAGTAAGTGAGTGAGTGAGTGAGTGAGTGAGTGAGTGAGTGAGTGAGTGAGTGAGTCAGTGAGTGAGTGAGTGAGTGAGTGAGTGAGTGAGTGAGTGAGTGAGTGAGTGAGTGAGGGAGTGAGGGAGTGAGGGAGTGAGGGAGTGAGGGAGTGAGTGAGTTATGCCGTGTTCACGTGCGATTCGGAACTGGGAAACTCAAAAATTCACCGTAGAAAGATTATACCTGAGTTTCCTACTGGAAGAGTATCAGAATCAACCAATAGGAAGCTCTACGCAAACACCTAGAATGTGTACGTGAACGCTGCATTAGTTACTTAGTTAGTGATGTACAGTTGAAGTCGGAAGTTTACATACACCTTAGCCAAATACATTTAAACTCAGTTTTTCACAATTCCTGACATTTAATCCTAGTTAAAAATCTGTCTTGGGTCAGTTAGGATCACCACTTTATTCTAAGAATGTGAAATGTCAGAATAATGGTAGTGTGTGTGTGTTCATCACATTCCCAGTGGGTCAGAAGTTTGCATACACTCAATTAATATTTGGTAGCATTGCCTTAAATTTTTTTAACTTGGGTCAAATGTTTCGGGTAGCTTTCCACAAGCTTCCCACAATAAATTGGGGGAATTTTGGCCCATTCCTCCTGGCAGAGCTGGTGTAACTGAGTCAGGTTTGTAGGCCTCCTTGCTCGCACACACTTTTTCAGTTCTGCCCACACATCTTCTATAGCATTGAGGTCAGGGCTTTGCGATGACCACTCCAATACCTTGACTTTGCTGTCCTTAAGCCATTTTGCGACAACTTTGGAAGTATGCTTGGGGTCATTGTTCATTTGGAAGCAACCAAGCTTTAACTTCCAGACTGATGTCTTGAGATGTTGCTTCAATATATCCAAATAATTTTCCTACCTCATGATGCCATCTATTTTGTGAAGTGCACCAGCCCCTCCTGTAGCAAAGCACCCCCACGACATGATGCCCCACCCCCATGCTTCACGGTTGGGATGGTGTTCTTTGGCTTGGCCAAACAGTTCTATTTTGTTTCATCAATCCAGAGGCCATTTCTCCAAGAAGAATGATCTTCGTCCCTATGTGCAGTTGCAAACCGTAGTCTGGCTTTTTTATGGCAAGTTTGGAGCAATGGCTTCTTCCTTGCTGAGCGGCCTTTCAGGTTATGTCGATATAGGACTCGTTTTACTGTGGATATAGATTGTTTGTTACCTCTTTCCTCCAGCATCTTCACAAGGTCCTGCTGTTGTTCCTGGATTGATTTGCACTTTTCGCACCAAAGTATGTTTATCTCTAGGAGACAGAATGCGTCTTCTTCCTGAGCGGTATGACGGCTGCGTGGTCCCATGGTGTTTATACTTGCGTAGTATTGTTTATACAGATGAACGTGGTACCTTCAGGCGTTTGAAAATTGCTCCCAAGGATGAACCAGACTTGTGGAGGTCTACAATATTTGGAGGTCCTGGTGGATTTCTTTTGATTTTCACATGATGTCAAGCAAAGAGGCACTGAGTTTGAAAGTCGACCTTTAAATACATTCACAGCTATAACTCCAATTGACTCAAATGATGTCAATTAGAAGCTTCTAAAGCCATTATATAATTTTCTGGAATTTTCCGAGCTGTTTAAAGGCACAGTCAACTTAGTGTATGTAAACTTCTGACCCACTGGAATTATGATACAGTGAATTATAAGTGAAATAATCTGTCTGTAAACAATTGTTGGAAAAATGACTTGTGTCATGCACAAAGTAGATGTCCTAACTGACTTGCCAACACTATAGTTTGTTAACAAGAAATTGAAAAACAAATTTTAATGACTCCAACCTAAGTATATGTAAATGTCATGCTCTGACCTTAGATATCTATGTTTTCTTTAAATTTTGGTCAGGTCAGGGTGTGACGAGGGTGGGTATGCTAGTTTTTGTATTGTCTAGGCTTTTTGTAGTTCTAAGGGTTTTGTAGGTCTAGGTAATTTGTATGTCTATGGTGGCCTGATATGGTTCTCAATCAGAGGCAGCTGTTTATCGTTGTCTCTGATTGGGGATCATATTTAGGTAGCCATTTTCCCTTTTATGTTCGTGGGTTCTTGTTCCATGTTTAGTTGCCTGTCTATACTAGTCATATAGCTTCACGGTTCGTTTTGTTAGTTTGTTCAGTGTTCATTCTTTAAATAAATAGCATGTACGCATACCACGCTGCACCTTGGTCTCATTCGTCTGACGAACGTGACAGTAAACTTCCGACTTCAACTGTAGATACCAAGCCTCTCAGAGTGTCCTAGTCTTAGTGATGTTTATGGATGTGTCTCAAATGGGATCCTGTTCCCTACATAAATCACTCCTTTTAACCAGAGACCTACAGGCACTGGTCAAAAGTAGTGCACAATATAGGGAATAGGTGTCATTTCATACGCAGCCTGTGTGGCTGTCTGGCTGAGTGGATGTATTAGTAAGAGAGTATGTTACTTAGTGGTCTGTGAGAGTTTGTCGGTGAGCTCATGGTGTGTCAGTGATGTGTACTAGCAGGCATGTTAGTGCCAGTAGTGACAGGGTCAGTTGGTGCCAGACATATGGTGTCACTCCCGGCAGTGTCCCTGCAGTGGCAGAGCTGGGCAACACCTGGTGCCACCTAACAGGGCCTGGCAGCATCTGGGTCACACACACACATGGGCGCTCGATACGCACACACACACACACACACACACACACACACACACACACACACACACACACACACACACACACACACACACACAAGGGCACAAAGCCATACACGGGCACAAAGCCAAACACACACAGCCAGAGGTGACCTGATGCGGCTACACATTGACGGAAGAAGTAAGAGATCGAGATGGAGAGAGAGCGAGAGAGAGAGAGAGAAGGCAAGAGAGGGTTAATGCATATATCACTCTGCATTTATCCCTTGCGTAAAGGAATATGAAAGGGTCAGAGTAAGGGCAGAAGTGAGTCGTGATCTTCTACAGTAATTAGTAGTGACTGTGGGTGCCCCATGGCTCCTCTCCTTGTCGTCGCAGGAATGTGAGCCATGCGCGAGTGTGGGCGTCCATTCCTTGACAACAGCCACACACAAAGACACCACTGTCGCCAAGGACCATACACTTTCCACAAGACTCCAGCGCCACACTAGATTTAGAATTACTAGAATATCCATGGAAGAGTCCATGGTTTTTTGGGGCAGAATACACATAGGTACACCCAATTTGGCCAAACAATGGAAATCTCCATTGCTACATAAAGAACAAAGAGAAAGAGATAACATTCTGATCATGACACATAACACTGATGATTAGATCATCCAAATGGTGCAGCAAATTTAGCCACCATATTGGATGAGGCATTGGATACGCGTCACCGTTCTAGTCATTCTAACTCTATGACGCCAGTTCTGTCAATGGGAGTGTCCGTTCTAGTCATTCCAACTCTATGACGCCAGCTCTGTCAATGGGAGTGTCCGTTCTAGTCATTCCAACTCTATGACGCCAGCTCTGTCAATGGGAGTGTTCATTCTAGTCATTCTAACTCTACGGTGCCAACATCTATCAATGGGAGGGTCCTATCTAGTCATTCTAATTCTATGGCGCCAGCTATTGTCGCCAAGGGCTGAGCACGCAGGCAGGCTAATTGGTCTGTCTTACGTAACATTGTGCTGGGTCACTTAACGAGGAGGAGACAGGCCAGAGACTAATGAGCTCTGAACATCAGTCACATGATATCACCTCGCCACTGTAATAAAGACATGGAGGAGAGGAGAGAGAGGGTGATGGGGAGAGAGAAAGAGAGAGAGAAAGACATAGGCTAGGCTAGATGGAAATTGAGAGGGAGAGAGAGGAACAAGAAGACAGATAACGCTAGAGAAAGGTGCAGGGAGACAGAGAGAGAATGTGTGCGTGCGTGCGTGCGTGTGTGTGTGTGTGTGCGTGCGTGCGTGCGTGTGTGCGTGTGTGTGTGTGTGAGAGAGAGAGAGAGAAAGAGTAGAAAGCTAAAGAAGTGGATGAAAAGAAGAGAAGAGGAAAGAAGAGGGAGGGAGGGAGGGAGGGAGGGAGGGAGGGAGGGAGGGAGGGAGGGAGGGAGGGAGGGAGGGAGGGATAGGTCAGTACATTCTCTACCATGGCCATCTCGGAGAATGTCTGATCAATGATAATCCTATTGCCTCTCCCCTCCGAGAGGAGGAAATGGAGAGAGAATGAGATGTGGAGGGGAGAAGTGTCAGATTAACTGGATATAACCTGATCTAACTGAGACAAAGAGATCGAGAGAGAGACCCCAACAGAGAGAGTGAAAGAGAGAACAAGAGAGAGAGTGAATGGGATGAGGAGTCGCAGTGCCAGTATAACTGTATAACTGAACTTCTCGCAAGCCATAACCAACTCTAGATCGGGCTGTTATGAGAGACTTAACTACATACTGAGACAAAGCGAAGGTGAGAGAGCGAGAGATATGGAAATGTGATGGTACGGGTGTTTGTCAGTATCACTGTGGATAACTTTGAGACATAAAGACACATTAGTGTAAGTGAAGTTCTGGAGCACACACTGCCAGTACAATACAGTTCAGTACAGTACAGACCAGGACAGACCAGACCAGTACAGTACAGACACAACCTGTGTAGTTCAGTACCATCTGATCACAATTGATCAATAGTGTCAAGATAAGAGAACCTGCTGAAGACTTATGAGAATGGACTGTAAAGACAGAGACTGTATCCAGAAAAGGAGGGCTTCTGCTGAAACTAGATACAGAAAAGTGGAGCAATCTTCATCAGCAGTGATTAGAAATGAGAGAGAGAGAGAGAGAGAGAGAGAGAGAGAGAGAGAGAGAGAGAGAGAGAGAGAGAGAGAGAGAGTAGAGAGACAGAGAGAGAGGGAGTAGAGAGACAGAGAGAGAGAGAGAGAGACAGAGAGAGGGAGAGAGAGAGAGAGAGAGAGACAGAGAGAGAGAGAGAGAGAGAGAGAGAGAGAGAGAGAGAGAGAGAGAGAGAGAGAGAGAGAGAGAGAGAGAGAGAGAGAGAGAGGCTGCTGAGGCTGCAGTAGTTCTGGTGGGCTGGTTTAATCCCACAGACTGATAGAATGAGTCCAAATAACATGTACAGTGGAGAGAAGAGGAGAGGACTATTACTATGCTGCCATTTTTATCTGAATATCATATAATTGCTGGGTAACAATTAAATACCTTACTGTGATTCTTTTGAATGAAAATGGTCAAAAAGAAACAAAAACAGCTTCTTAGCAAAGAGTATTTTCTCAAGCAAGAATTTTGCTATGGCTATATGGGAGTGGTCTGAGTTGGGAAAACTGAAAACAACCTTTCTTATTGGACTATTGATAACACCAGGCAGGCCAGAACTCCATCCCACCAGAACAGGCTGTATATCAGGCAAACAGCTCGTACTCGAAAAGGGCATTATCATCATTACCACAATTTCACGGTATTATATAAAGGGAGAGAGTTGTTTCTTCGTTATACAATATTGCTATTTCATTAAATAATAGAACATGCTGAAAGAGAGGGATGAGAAAGAGCGTGAAGGGAGGAAAGGAGGGGAGCGAGGAAGGAGGGAGTCACACTTCTCTCCAATGAATACAACTTAATTACCACATCCCCCCCTCATTTCCCCTCCGCTCCCAGAGGAGGACGAGCGAAGAGGAAGATGAAACAGAGAGGGGAACGGGACGGAGAGAAGGGGCAGAGAGGAGAAAACGAGTGTAGAGCAGAGCAGAGAGAGAGAGCTTAAAGACAAACAGAGACAGAGAGATAGAGAGAGAGAGAGAGACATAGGAGAGTAGAAAGAGAGATCGAGAAAAAGATAGAGAGCATAGAGACAGAGAGAGAGAGAGGCTGAGAGAGAAAGACAGAGGAGAGGAAGGAAGACAACAAGACCTAGAGCAATGTATAGCATCCATCTTTCATTCAGGGTCTTTGTAAATGGAAAGTGGCCGAACAGTCGGAGTGATCTTTCGGATTCATCAGCTCTAGCACAAATAGCTACCATATTAACCCACTCAGGCTGAGGAAGAGAGAAGAGGAGAGAGAAGAGAGGAGATGAGAATGAAGCGAGAGGAGGAAAGGCACAAGAGGAGAAAGGGATTTGAGTAAAAAAATGGAAGGGGAGAGAAGAGAAGAGGGTGTAGAAGAGAAAAGAGAGGAGAGAAGATTAGAGTTGAAATGGGGGGAGAAAGTACAGAGTGCTCGTTCCCTCCTCATTATCAAGACTAGAGAGGATTTTGGGGTTTGCATTGCTGAGGGGAACTGGGCCTTAAGAGCGCCATGGGATTCTACTCACTGAGAAATGAGGACAAAGTGCTCGCTCGCTCAGTTTTTCTACCTCTGTAACACCAGTGCGCCAGCACACACACATACAATCACGCAAACATACCCGCCCCCCACAAACACTCACCCATAGAAACACACACACACACACATCCCCGCACACCACACACATCCCCACACACCACACACATGGCGCTCTCTTGAAACCTGACTGTGCTCATTATGAGTGACACCTGCATGTCATTCACGGTGGGCCAATTAGAGTAAAGCAGCAGCTAGGTCCTGCAGCAGATCTCTCCCCTTCAGGGAGACAATAGAGGAACGTCTGGAGCCATGACATCATTCTAGGCTATGGCAGAAAACAGCAGAACAGGAGAGGAAAGGTAATTATGTGGCGGACGCCTCAAGAGACGCCCTTTAGAGGTGTGTGTGTGTGTGTGTGTGTGTGTGTGTGTGTGTGTGTGTGTGTGTGTGTGTGTGTGTGTGTGTGTGTGTGTGTGTGTGTGTGTGTGTGTGTGTGTGTGTGTGTGTGTGTGTGTGCACGTGTGTTCTGTTCATGCATGTGTGCATGCGTTTGCTTCAATAACCTCCAGTTCATTGACAAGTACTATGTAATTACCATATGCCAGTGACATCCTTCCTCCGTGCATCCTGTTGGCATAGGTATACAAATTGAATAGGGGACGATACGGACTAAATGCCTTGCCGGAGTGGGTCGGAGATAGACGGTTTTGATAAACGCAAATCATTTGTCTTTGGCCCTGTAATTCTAGTGAATGTAATTCTGGGGGAAAGGTGAACGTAATTCTAGTGAATCGGGGAGAGGTGATTGCCTACTGCCGTACACTTAAACGCCTGATTTTCTTGAGACTCAACACTCCTGACGTGTAATTTCGCTTGCTGCATGTGTAGTGAATGTATGAAACCAGCTAGCGATGTGGCTAATGCTACGTCACCTCTGCAATACCCCGGGGCACCAATCAGTATATCGCAGGAGGAGGGAGAGCGGGGGGAGAGGGGGGGGGCGACGACATTGATTTCATATTTCATATATGAAATAGTATTTGCAGGAAGGGTATTAACTTAAGATAGCAATCTCTCCATTACGGCTTGGTGCGTGTTTTGTGTGTGCGCGCGCCCGCTTGCATGCCTGTGCTTGAGCGAATGTGTGTGTGCTTGCGTGTCCTTGAACGTGTAAGCAATTGGGTGTGTACCGAAAAAAACTCCTTTTGAAGGGGATACATCTCCAAAAGGTCAGTGAGTTATTTTCCCCTGTTCCCTTAAATGTCTCAATCAAATGTAATCTCACCACCGAGTCTGCGACTACCCTGCGCTCTCCGCGCTGTGAGCCTGACATTTGACTACCATGTAGAACATTTCTACAGTCGAGCTTGCCGCAATGCATTCACGTGCCTCACAGTTTAGATACTATTGCAAACTAATGAAGACACGTATCTGTGAGATTCAGGGAAGATTAGAATAAGCCATGTGATTCCTGGTGATTGCCTTCACACTGATGTGGAATAAAATCCCTGTAAGCAAAATGAGACCAAAAAAAAGTCACGTAGTTTTACGCATCGAAGCTTTCACGCACGCACAGGAACATGTCACAGAAGGAATTTAGGAATCAAGGTCTGTCATTTTACATCAAGGAGGAGTGTTTTTTTTAATGTGCTATTCAACCTACATGCATTTTCATATACAGCCCTTTCTCCTTCCTACCTCTGTAACGAGCTAGATGTTGCCTTGCATCGTTGTTATTGGCTGAACATGGTTCTGTCTGAATGGGATTGGTCGATCGCTACCTCAGCCTTGACCTGTCCTCCACCCAAGTGAACGATGAAGGGTATTCTGGGGGATGCAGTTCCACAGGGTGATTCACAGAAGATTAACTAGAGCTTTTCTCCCCCTCTCTCTAGTACAGTGGTTCCCAAACTTATCATCGTCCCGTACCCCTTCAAACATTCAACTTCCAGCTTCGTATCCCTCGAGCACCAGGGTCAGCACACTCTCAAATGTTGTTTTTTGCCATCATTGTAAGCCAGCCACACACACACACTATACGATACATTTATTAAACATAAGAATGAGTGTGAGTTTTTGTCACAACCCGGCTCGTAGGAAGTGACAATGAGCTCTTATAGGACCAGGGAACAAATAATAATAAAATAATAATCAATAATTTTGCTCATTATCTAGCCATCTTAGATTGAAAACGGTGAATAACTCACCACAGGTTTATGAGAAGGGTGTGCTTGAAAGGATGCACGTAACTCTGCAATGTTGGGTTGTATTGGAGAGAGTCTCAGTCTTAAATCATTTTCCACACACAGTCTGTGCCTGTATTTAGTTTTCATGCTAGTGAGGGCCGAGAATCCACTCTCACATAGGTACGTGGTTGCAAAGGGCATCAGTGTCTTAACAGGTCGATTTGCCAAGGCAGGATACTCTGAGCACAGTCCGCTCCAGAAATCTGGCAGTGGCTTCTGATTAAATTCCATTTTCACAGAACCGCTTGTTGTAATTTCGATGAGGCTCTCTTGTTCAGATACCGGTAAGTGGACTGGAGGCAAGGCATGAAAGGTATAACGAATCCAGTTGTTTGTGCCATCTGTTTCGGAAAAGTACCTGCGTAATTGCGCACCCAACTCACTCAGGTGCTTCGCTATATCACATTTGACATTGTCCGTAAGCTTGAGTTCATTTGCACACAAATAATCATACAATGATGGAAAGAGCTGTGTGTTGTCCTTGTTAATGCAGACTGAGAAGAGCTCCAACTTCTTAATCATAGCCTCAGTTTTGTCCCGCACATTGAATATAGTTGCAGAGAATCCCAGTAATCCTAGATTCAGATCATTCAGGCGAGAAAAAACATCACCCAGATAGGCCAGTCGTGTGAGAAATTTGTCATCATGCAAGCGGTCAGACAAGTGAGAATTATGGTCAGTAAAGAAAACTTTAAGCTCGTCTCTCAATTTAAAAAAACGTGTCAATACTTTGCCCCTTGATAACCAGCGCACTTCTGTATGTTGTAAAAGCGTTACATGGTCGCTGCCCATATCATTGCATAGGGCAGGGGCCTTGCTTTATCAAAATTAACCATTTTCACTGTAGAGTCCAAAACGTCTTTCAAGCTGTCAGGGATTCCCTTGGCAGCAAGAGCCTCTCGGTGGATGCTGCAGTGTACCCAAGTGGCGTCGGGAGCAACTGCTTGCAAGCGCGTTACCACTCCACTTAGTCTCCCTGTCATGGCTTTTGCACCATCAGTACAGATACCAACATGAGCAGCAGTTACGTTTGGCTCCATACGGACCGTGAGTGGAATTCCAGCGAGAGAGTAACGGTTAATGTGATTGGATGTTAATTATTCGACTAGGCTACCTGTATTTGACATTGTGTTGTTATTTCACTGAACACTAGATGGTTTAATTTAATTTTTGGCAGTGGAACGAGGCTACTCAGGCGAGAGAAAAAAACTCACCCAAATGTATAGAATGTATAGTTGGAAAATATAAATGGACTGTTTGAAAAAGTGACAAAAATGTAAAATTTAAAAATGGTTTTCCCCCGACAGCATTGCGCGTATCCCCTGCTCTAGTACAATGACACCTTAGCATGCCTCTGCTCACATCCCAGTTCCGCTTAGCAACAGAGAGGAGAAGGGGGAACGCCACAGTCTAACACACCTCCCAGTCCCCCCCTTCTCGGCCCTCAAAGCCTCTCCACCAGCCTCCCATATCCACTGCACCCGCCACCACCCCTGACCAACCCTTCTTCACTCCCTTCATCCTCCCATTCCTCCATCCATCCCTCTCCCCTTGCCATCCCGCTGGCTCTGGCTTTGAAACAACCTTCATTCCAATCATGGGGAGCTAATGGTGCTTGTATTGGTCTCAGATCGACAGCATTCATCTTAACCTACTTTCCTGCAATAATCTACATGAACTCCCCAATCTCCAAGGAGTGGCATGGCAAAAGACAAATTGTAGCCCCAGGGCAAATAGTGGATAAGTGTAAGTGTGTGTGTGTGTGTGTGTGTGTGTGTGTGTGTGTGTGTGTGTGTGTGTGTGTGTGTGTGTGTGTGTGTGTGTGTGTGTGTGTGTTTGTGTTTATGTGTATGCTGTGTGTCTGCATGTTTATGTGCCATTGCATTGGTTAAGTACAAGCAATGTCTTTATGCATGTGTGTGTGTGTGTGTGTGTGTGTGTGAAGCGTATACTCCCAAGCCCAGCAGAGATCATAGACGGTGGGATCTAGCGGACACAGTAAGAGCCTCAGCACCATGGGAGACCAGCACATTCTGACAGCCCAGCTAGCATCAGTGGCATATCACACACAAATACACACACCTCAGGGTCTTTGTTCAGTAAAATTGGAATGAATTTCCACTTCGCCTTTGCTCTTAACTTTGAACTGAACACGCTCTCTACTCAGTCTCCTGGGGACCAGTCTATGTCAGTTAAACTGGCTAAAAGTAAGTGTCGACCATAGCTTATATGACTCAAATGATTTGAGGTATGGCAGAACGCCTCTGAAGGGAGGACTAAAGGATTTTACACCGACACGCAATCATTTCACATCGAGAACAAGACTGTAAAGGCATGAAATTGTGTTACTATAGTGAAAATGGAAGCAAATTCAACCTGTGTCTTTTCAGCCATGGTTGCATGTAGGCATTGTCTGCAGGGCGAGGGAGTTGTTACATTTCACACCAATGTGGACAAAGGCTGACGGAGATATTGTACACAACCACGCTGTTTCAGTCACTTTTATCCCTTCCTTAGCTCATATACTCTCTTGAAATACATTCTTTAACGTCAATGTGGCGTTCTTTGTAATGTAATGGTTAGATAAGTAGTAAGTGGATAAAAGGGCACACGCTCGCATCCACGTGCATGCGCGAGCGAGCGCAAACACACACACACACACACAAACAGAACACTGCAGCTCTGCTGTCTGTATTCTGTCTGTATTCTGCTTGTTCAGCACCAAGGACAGCTCCACCTCTCCTTCACTCTGCCTGCACTGCTCTTCCTATTCAACTCACAGGTATAACTTTAAATAGCACTAGTCTTTTGACATTTCCATAATGTTCAAGACCTGAGTGTAGCAGCTACACTGTCACAGACATGCACAAACACACCGACAGTGTTTCCCCTATGTTCATTTAGCAGCAGTAATAATTTTTTATATATACAGTACCAGTCAAACGTTTGGACACACCTAGTCATTCCAAGGTTTTGCTTTATTTGGACTATTTCCAACATTGTAGAATAATAGTGAAGACATCAAAACTGCTCAGGAGAGTACCCTTCTGCTCTCCGCATGGTCTACCTCCCTCATCCCATACCCTGCCGCTCGCAACGCTGAGCACCAAGACTGAGCGCCAAGGATACGACGTCACTACGCATGTATCAAATCGCTCAGGTGGAACAGATCCCATTTCAGGCAATCACACTTGATCTCATACATGAGTCCCACACGCTAACACACACACACACAACATAGCAACACTCACATACAGACATAAGCACACACACACACAATACACAGACACACACACACACACGCCTCCTCCTCCCCCCCACGCAATTTCAATATAATTGCCACAAGTGCAAGAGACAAACTGCAATCTGAAACCCCAGGCTTGTTCATATTGAGAGTGTCAGCATTTGTTTTCTTGTTGACGCTAAATCTATTGTGACCCGAATGGAATAACACACAGATTCACACACACATCCACATATGAAGTGTTAGAATGGGTTTCTGGCTCTCTACAAGGTTTTAGGTTGATGCGCTAGCTGAGTTGTTAGTCGCTCTGCTCTCTCTTCCCTAGCTGAGTGTGTCTCTCTGTGGGGCAGGCCCGTCTCTCTGCATTGCTCTATGCTGGTATCAAAGGCCTCCCCGAGGCAACACTAATGACTGTACAGGCCTGCCACGCTACAGACTAGACTACTGAATGTTAATGACTGGACTGGATCAGTCTCAGCTGGACTACACACCAGACAACCACACATCAACAAGCCTTGAACTCCAAACATTGATGTTAACGAGATGGAATTGGAGCCAGAGTTTGACAAGTAGGGGAGAAAATGTCACTCTACTGTAATTGTATTCTATTGTAGTTCTATTGTGCTCTTCACTCACTACAAAATATGGATATCACTATTAACAAATATTAATTTGATAACCTGCAATGGTGCAGAGTTTGTAGTTACAACTTTTACCCCATAATTCTAAAATGAGATCATGCCACCTAAACATATTTTCATTTGGGTCTATGGGCTAGTATTCATATATTATTCAACACTTTTCTCTTTCCCCAGATCATACTTTACAGTATAAGGCTACCAGCTCACAGCAGACACAAAGGGATCCCCCAAAGTGGAACGCGCTGCTGATCAAAACAGAATAGGAACTCATCCACAGACAGAAGGGTTAGGGGGGTAGGGTGTAGGGGGTTCTTGCGGTACAAGGGGGTTAAACCCTCATTGCTCTACATACCACAGCTACTGCACTGTAACGGATGGGGGGGGGTAAGTGGGGTGGGGGGGGGTGAGATGAGGTGAAAGAGTAGGAGAGGGGGGGCTTGTCTTGGCTTGATCCAACTCCAATCCGTTCTGCACACACGGATACCATATAGCAAATCCCCTTCACAAACAGCAAATCCGCACCCCCCCCCCCCCACACTTCACTCTTCCCCCTTCCCGGCGTTCTTGTATTCCCTGCCCCCCATCCCACTTCCCATCCAGACTGCTGTGCACTTCCCAAATGTATCCCCCAAGATGGCCGTTTCAGTACTGGTGGGTAATCCCAGGAAAGCCGGCTCGGCGGCTGTCGATCGCGGGCAGAAATTACTTTGGATTTGATCTGTTTGTCTATTTGACGACAGTTGGCCTGAGGGGACGGGATAGGTTTATTCACACCAGCTTGTTTTTTTTTTCATGTGTAAAAATGGCACAGTTAACCCTCAGTGATTGCATATTTGGGTTTATATTTAGATTATTGCCTATGTTGGCCCAAGTCAGTACAGGTCTAGCGGTCTCTAGTAAGACATCAAAAAACAGTCCTTCAGTCAGACAGAAGCAGCCTTGGGTCCACGCTAGGGGTGCAACAATTCACCAATATGCAAGAAATATACATATATCCGCTCATGCTACATTCTTTCTACCTTGTGTGTGTGTGTGTACACTTTTTCTGTCTGTATGTGTACGTTTGGGCATGCATCCATGTATGATAACTTAATGAAGAATGATGTAGAATTATAGTGTGCAAAGGTAACAGACACTCGATTTGAGACGATCTTTGACATTTTCTCCAGGTAGACGAATTCGCATTTCATGGGTATTTTACGGGTACTGTTGTCTTGAGGACAATCAGAACTTGAAAAGGTAACAAAAAGGATTTTCTCTCAAGACTAAATTTCATATGATTCACTGTATACTGCAATCCTAACTCAGCCTTTCAAAACGTACTGAGTTAATAAAACGACAACTATTTTGTTTGTTTTTATTAACACCCCGTACCCAATCTCACTGGTATGTGGGGGGATTAATATTAGAACAATAACAAACACTGTCACAGACCAGAGATCCCCACTGGCCCAGGGCCAGTATCTAGGGTTCATGTCTAGTGCATAAAGATTCCTTCGAGGAAACAATGCATCATTTATTCACTGCAAATATGTCCACCCAGTACTTATCGGCCTCCATATGGGGAAAGCAAGTACAGCATATCAGACCGTGCATTTGCTGGAGCTGACTTTTTCTCAGGTGCGCGATAGGAAATACGTAGCGTCCATTCAAAAACTAAACCAGGAATACTATCCATTCAAAATCATCAATTCAAGTCGAAGGTAGACTCCGTGTAATAACGCTGCCACAAGCAGCACCGCAGACATCGAGACGCAGGACTTCGCTCTCTCGCAGTCACACGCAGCATCTGCACACGTGCACGAGTGCACTTTGACCCGCTATACTGTTAACTTTCTGCATCTACGTCATCTTGTATATTTGAACATAATACCGAATTGACCCTCAATGGATTTGACAGACAGACTTACATTAAAGGGAGAGTTAAATCTAAAATCATATTTTAACATTTGTATCTATCATCGTTCATCTCCCCATTTCCATATTCCACACCATCTGCTGTAAAATCCTATTAGGATAAACCTGAAGACCTCAATCTAAGATGAATATGTGAAAAGGTTATTGAATCATCTGAATCATTGATTTTTGGGGTTTAGATTCTCCCTTTAACTAAACCAGTGAAAAGCAGTGTTAATCATCTCCTCATCCACAGCCAGTGACATTACTGGCAGCGCCTGCTGGGGCTCTTGTCAGTGCTGAGACCACCTTGCTCTGGAGTGGATCAATCTGAGCTATTGACCGCTATACACTGAGCCTGGCTAGCCCAGCCCCCTCCATTGGGCTGATGGGAGTGTGAAAGGGGCCAAAGTGTGCCGGGGGATGGGAGGCGGGTGGCTAGATGCTAGGTTACTAAGGGGTCACTGTTCTATCAGTTCCACCCTTCTGATCAACTCTATAGGCCTCTATGGGAGACGGGAGAGGGCATGTGTGAGTGAAAGTAGGCATGTGTGTGCGTGTATTGATCGCAGGCCAAGAAAGGTTCCCTCCCTACAGAAAAACCATATAAAGGCCTGGGGGGCCTGGAGTAGCAGGAGGTTAGAGCAGGCCAAGCTGCCTTCAATCCTTGTTTTGAGAAAGGCTCGAGCCAAAACATCTGCAATAAAAAAAAAGAATCTTCTATTTCTGCCTTTGTCTACGATATCGCCCAAGGGGGCTTATTTCAACTGTGATGCACTCATTTGTTCACATATTTCACTGAATACATTTATAAGAGCCGATTATCATTATTTCAGTAGAGAACTCAGAGAGAGGTGAGACTAGAGAAGAATTCCCCTAACAGTGAATACTTTAACCAGGGAGAGAGGCGAGAAGTACCCCTCACAGTGTATGAGACGGGGGTAGGCACCAGAGGGGTAAACTCATCTATCCCAAAACCCTGCTGGAGATTAACTACCTGTTAAGTACTTCCTCTCGCACCGTCAGCAGTCTCCTGTTCGGCTGGCATTGGGCAACACTGACCTTCATCGAAGAGGATATTTCAAGCCTGCCATCTTGCCCAGAAAGGCATTATCTGATTGGCCCGGATGAAAAGACATGGAAAACATCCTCCAGCGTCTGAGCGAGAGTTGAGTTACCTTAGACCTTCATGAGCATGACATAAGCCCACTGTAAACATGACAACGGTAATTACTGTCCGAATGACAGCTATGTTAACCCAATCACAAAGAAAGCTGCAGTTACATTGATTAGCATGGTATAGCCTAATGGTTTTAAAAACAGTACTAAGTGTTACCAGTGTGCCAGGCTGCTGTTCTGGGCCCCTCTGTGACGGTGTTCAGTGATCCATGGCTTAATGAAACGTTTACCACTCCACTCTGTCAGGCAGATTAATGTCGCTTTGCTTCTATCGCCCGCTCCTAAATCACTTCCTCATCACGGGCTGACGGAACCGTAGGCAGCACGGAGTATCTGACAACACCTAACAGGGTAGAAGCTTGCTAAACAAATGGGGAAAGACGTCCCCCTTATCTAACACAAGACGTGTATATGCTCAAGACTGAGAACATGACATGTTTCTTCATAAAATGTTGGTTAATCATGTAGAAACTTTCCAGACAAAGCATTTAGCTGCTGTTAAGACGTTCAATGCCAAAGATTTACTCATAGAAACTAAAAGCTCGTTATGACAAAAGCGATTTGCATGACGTAATTGAGGTAGGATATTTGCTATCGGCAGAAGACTTAGGGATTCCAGAGGACGATATGTCCTTGTCGGCCTCTGTCTGGCCCTCTCTGTCTCACCTTTTGTTGCCGTCTCCAACCCTGGTTCATTACCTGTTATGGCTGGGACTTTGTTGTCCTGTTAGCCTATTAGCGCAGGCGAGCTACGCTAGCTTTAGCTCATTAACACAGGTCTGCAAGTCGGACAGTAAGAGGGACTGCTTATTGGAACCAAAAAGGAAAAGAAACACGCTAACATTTTACTTAAATATTCCTTGAGAAGGTCTAGGCTACATAACCCTGTCATAGATGACGGTATAACCAGTCGTGACAGCCAACATCAGCTTATGACCACCGACTTACCACTCTTAAAATATAAACAGTCAGAAATGAAATGAGGCTTTTTGCCACTGTGAGGCTTCCCAACCCATATACACACGTATGCTTTATCCCACTGCATACTATGGCAGTACTCACTGTAACACAGCTAACCCAGCTGAATGGGGGAAAACAGAACTCCTATTATGTGTCTGTGTGAGCTGCTATGCTTTCTGTCGGATGAGTCTTCTTTGTGCCAACCACAATGGCAACAGATGCCTATTGTTGCAGCAAGAACAGTAAACATCACTCGTGTACAAACAGACACTGATGTATGGGCACCGGAAGACAATGTGTGAAAGGCGGCATGCAGGTTTTGTGTTTTCCTCCCTAACTGTTTTGTACACTGCTGCTACTCGCTGTTTACTATCTATGCATAGTCACTTCACCCCTACCTCCATGTACAAATTACCTCGACGAACTTGTTCCCCCATGCATATTGACTCGGTACCGGTACCACCTGTATATAGCCTCGTTATTGTTATTTTATTGTGTTACTTTTTATACATTTTTACTTTCGTTTATTTGCTAAATATTTTCTTAACTCTTTCTTGAACTGCCCTGTTGGTTAAGGGCTTGTAAGTAAGCATTTCACGGTAAGGTCTACACTTGCTGTATTCGGTGCATGTGACAAAGTTTGATTTGATTTGATTTACCATCAAAAGCTGCCAACAGCAAGCTTAACTTTCTGTGGATGTTGGACATGGCGTATACTTACGGTATTTGAGGGCCGGAAAACTTCTGGTTTTCATTCTCTCCATGAAACCAGGGACTGATTAAGACCTGAGACACCAGGTGACTGGCCAATCAATGATCAATTAACTTTCAGGAAGAAAAGAAAACCAACAGGACTTCGGCCCTCAAGGGCCAGTAATTGAATAGGATCCTACTGTAGGATTTCTCAAACCAAGCCAGAAAAGATGGACAGACCAGAGTCAAAACAAAATGAAAGCGAGCAAACATTGGCTGCTGTGTGATGCATCATCAGGATACACATTCAAGCTCCATTTCCAGCCACCACCACCTCAGGGCAGTCGTGACTGAGTAACTGCATTTCCCAACGTGTAGTCACTTCCCAATGCTTTTCTGTGCTTAACGTTTCCCATCCTGTGTGAAATCAATGGATTCTGACAGTCTCTCTATAGTTCTGGAAGAGCCACACATACTGAGGCTGAATCGAGTCCATCATTCAACAAGAGTAATACCGATGTCGGAGAGAAAGAGGGATGTTAGTGACACGCTCTCATTTCTCAACCACAGCCGTCGGCCAAACCACCCACCCATCCTTCCTTCCTTTCATCCCTTCTGTCCTTTCCTCACTTCCGAAAAAAAATGGTTCTGTCATCCGGTGTCTCAGGTCTACCACTGCAGCTGACAGGTCCAGTGGGTTAAGCTTTCTGTCTTTTTACCATTTCGTACCCGGGCAATTCCACAGTAACAGATTTGCGCTGAGACTCAGATTGTCACGTAGAGTGTATGCCAAACAAAAGCCATTGATTTGAACGTTTGATCAACAAACCATAGAATTCTACGCACGAGGACAACTTAAACCTGTTGGGGATGGGGGCGCTGTTTAGACTATTTATGCTAATGTGGCAAATTTTTTAAACGGCTTCCCACAAAATCCTTGATCGTACAATATGCATATTATTATTATTATTGGATAGAAAACAGTCTATAGTTTCTATAGGAGTTGAAATTTTGTCTCTAAGTGGAACAGAGCCCATTCTACAGCAATTTCCCTGACATGGAGTCAGATTTGAGAAATGTTGGCCACTCTTCTGAAGTCATTTAAAAGGGCACTGTCGTTGCTATGACTATACGGACACTTCTTACGTCTTCCCCTGGATGCCTTTACGTGATGACGATTCCAACGGGGTCGATTGCGCGTTCACAGGCCCTACAAATCAAAAAACCCTGAAGCTAGTCATTCTTTGGGAGCTGCGTCATGAGCCTAGAGGACCCCGGCGCGCACCTGTTCCAAGCGTTAGTTTAGCCTGTTATATTTCTCCGGTCATCTTTTCACTCGTTATAGGAGTTAAAAACATCATAAGGTAGTTAATTTAAAGCGTTTTATAGCAATTTATATCCGTTTAGTGCGATTTTGGGACATTTATTTTTGCAACGATGTGAAAAGTTGGCACGCTTTTCAGTTCATCCCGAACGCAGTTGACATTTCCACATGGCAAGAGGACAGCTTTCCACCAAAAGACGATTTCTCCCAAGAAAGGATCCTTTGCCCAAGATACTGATGGAAGAACAGCTCAAGGTAGGACATTTTTATTATGATAAATCGTGTTTCTGTCGAAACATTTTAGTGGCTTAGGACGCCATGTTTTTTGACGTAGCTTCGCTTGGCGCAAACTGTATTGAAAAGTAAGGATAAATTAAAAAATGTCAATAACGCAATTGTATTAAGAATTAAATTGTCTATCAATCCCTGTCCACCCTATATTTTTAGTCACGTTTATGAGTATTTATGTATAAGAGTAGATCACTGTCTAAGTGGCGCAAGGACATTTTCTGACCAGCCTGTCTACATTCACATTGTCTAACCATGATTTTGGTGGCTAAATATAAACATTTTCGATCAAACTGTATATGCATGTTGTAATGTGATGTTACAGGAGTGTCATCGGAAGAATTCTGAGAAGGTTAGTGAAAAAATTAATATCTTTTGGCGATGTTGACTTTTATCGCTCACTTTGGCTAGAATCAATGCTGGGCTGCTAATTGCTATGTGCTAAGCTAATATAACGATTTATTGTGTTTTCGCTGTAAGACACTTAGAAAATCTGAAATATTGTCTGTATTCACAGGATCTGTGTCTTTCGATTCGTGTATGCTGTGTATTTTTACGAAATGTTTGATGATTAGTAGTTAGGTAAACACGTTGCTCATTGTAATTATTCTAGTCCATTTGTGATGGTGGGTGCAATTGTAAACTATGCCATCTACCTGAAATATGCACTTTTTTCTAACAAAACCTATCCCATACCATAAATATGTTATCAGACTGTCATCTAATGAGTTTTTTTGTTGGTTAGGGGCTATAAATATCTTAGTTTAGCCGAATTGATGATGGCTACTGGTGTTGGTGGACAAATAAAAGATGGTGGATTATGCTAATGTGTTTTTAGGTAATAGATGTACATCTTTACATATTGTGTCTTCCCTGTAAAACATTTTAAAAATCGGAAATGTTGACTGGATTCACAAGATCTGTGTCTTTCATTAGCTGTATTGGACTTTAATGTGTGAAAGTTAAATATTTGAAAAAAATATTTTTTTTGAATTTCGCGGCACTGGTTTTTCAGTGGGGGGGGGGGGGGTGTGCCGCTAGCGCCACGCTGATCCTAGACAGGTTAATATCTTAGCAATTTACACTGAACATTTTAGAAAAACGCATTTACTGGAAGAACATGTGCATATTTAAGGTTTTCTGTTAACTGCTCCGTATTAGAATTCAACGATGTTCAGACAGCATGGGGTGTCAGCTATGACATGACACACTGACTTTGAAAAAAATCTATTTTGGCTATTGAACCGCAGTAAATGAAATGGATTTATATCCGGTAACAGAATTGTGGTAACGGAATTTCATCATGGAAATACATAATTATGCATGAAGTATGTACGAATGTCTCCTCATGGGGATGTATCCTAAATAGGTACCCAAAGGTATAAATATGCAATATCCTCCTCTGCATATTTGGGTATTATTCTACACTCTGGTTATTATATTAATGAGCTCTGCCACCAAACAATTCCACATTTTGTTGATCCGGACTGGACCAAATCTTAACCAACCATAGACATCTACAGAATGTTTCACAAGTTTGGGCATCAAAGTACAGCACAGTAGCGCTCAGTAGACTACAGTAGAGTTCAGTACAGTACAGTGAAGTAGAGTGTACTGCAGTTCAGTACAGTACATTAACGTGTACTCAACTCTAGTGTGCTCTACAGTGTACTGTAATGAACTCTACAGTACAGTACTGAACTATAGTATACTCTACTTCACTGTAGACTCTACTTTTCTTTACTGAACTCTAATCTACAGTACAGTGACTACTATGACTTCCCATTGTAGCCAATTCAATTGAAATAATACTAAGAAGAAGAAGAAAAAGAAGAAGAAGAAGAAGAAGAAGAAGGAGGAGGAGGAGTGGAGGAGGAGGGCTGGGGAAGACTGAATGAAAGGACAACAAAAAAGAAGAAGAATGAAACCGGTCTAAAAACAAGCCGAGCTCGAGGACATTGAGACTTTCTCAAACACCCACTCTCTTTATTCTCGCCGCTTGTTTCTCTATGGAAATGAACGCAAACGGCAACAACTTAAGCACCTCTCAGCGTTCACGTTGAGGAGCCCAAATCAGTGTAGAGAGAAAGGCTGGGGTAATTAGACCTGGCCTCCCATTGAGGAATAGAGCAACACCAATCGGCCTAACTGGAGAGAGCTGGAGCGCTTACTAATTGTGGCTAGTTTGAATGAAGGAAGTAGAGGGCAAGCAGGGAGGCAGGGAGACAACGAGCTCAGTGGTGCCGTTGAGAGGACAGACGGACAGCCTCCCAACACTCACCGACTGACTCTAGTAGCACATCCAGTTGAAGCCAGCTACTGTATGACCCCCCAACCGGGCTGGAATTAGCATTGTGAGAGCAGACTGTATACCCGAGCAGTGCTCACTGAGAAGCGTACCGAAACAGTTCAACTTGGCTGTGTGCAGTCCTGCTCACCGCGCCACGGTAAGGCTTCGCACGACACGACGACGTGTAAAAATGAAAGAGAGGAGATTTACAGACTTTTCGACACCGACTGACTAGAGGAGACACACAAGACACGGGGAGACATGACAAGACTCCACCGGCTATCAAGACGAGACGGAGACTGACAGAGGGCACCAGAGACACACAAATATCCAGATAGACTGGAGCACAGAGACCACCCACTACCAACTACCTGTCCACTACTAGACCCACTGACTCCCAGACTCCTCCACACCTCCCACAGACCACAACAGCCTTTAGCAGGCTGTGGCTGTGAAATCTTCAGTGGCATGGAAAATGCCAGCACTAAACTATCAGGTGCTTATGAATGAGCCTCAGTTCTATCAGGGCTACCCAGGAGGTGCACTCTGTACTAGGGGACACACACAATGTGGTGGGGGAGAGGGACGTGCCACAGCACCATCCCATCTGTGCTATTCCTTAATCTGGTCTAATCCAGCTATCCAGCTCTCCAGTACGGTGGGTATGGAGGCTGTACACAGTCAAGAATCATCCCAGATTAGACAAAACAACAGAGAGAAAGAGAGAGAGGGGGGGTGCTGTTCTCCAGGCAGTGGGTACGCACAGACCACTCTGTTACACTGAGACGCTACCGTCCCACATATCCCAGAGAGGTTAATACCAGGGTAACATCAGTTAAAAGGCTAGTAGATCAACTAAAACTGAAAAGTAAGGTTCCGTAGACTCGGAGAATAAGGGATTATTGTAAAAAAAAAAAAAAAAAAAAAAAAGCTATTTCATTTTCAGTATGTTAAAATACACATGGAGCATGTGCAAATAAATATATTATGACAGGTTGATATATTTGGTGTTTTTGTTAGATAACATGTACTGTACTATCCGTATCCCTGATGTCAGTCGATTCTCCCCCCAAACACACACACAAACACACACACACACACACACACACACACACACACACACACACACACACACACACACACACACACACACACACACACACACACACGCACACTGACTAATGAGCTGTTCTCCATCACACATTTGCACCAGCACTCCTCTCCCAACAACCCACACATCCTCCCTTCCCTCTCTCCTCTCTCTTCTTCCTCCTCTCTCTCCCTCTCTCCTTCCTCCTCTCCCCGTTGGTTCTCCGTCCTCAGGCACAGTCAGTCACGCACTGGCGGCCACTCCATACATCATACTAGGGCTTGGGTCAAGTTGTTCCCGCAGTCAGGTTCCCTTGAATGACCCCCTTGATATGGTACTGGTCCTCAGGGCACACACACACACAGACATGAACACACACACATCACTATGCCACTCCCCCCACAGCTACCAGTGTGCAGGTTACCAACAGTACATGTATGTAGAAAATGGTGGTGGTGAATTAGACGAGGTCCACCGAGAGAAAGGGAGGGAGAGAGGTGGGTTTGTTGGGGGGGGGCAGCCCAAGCTAAAAATACAGAGTCATAGGCCTGCTTCACTCCGCTCCGGCTCTGGCTGCCTGCCAACAACACACACACACATACACAGGTTGGGCAGACAAAGACAGAGCTGCAAGCAAAACTGGAGCCTGGAGAGAGAGCGATAGAGGGAGGAAGGTTGGGCTTAGAGAAAAATGGAGGGGGTGGTAGGGGGAGGGGGGGATTGACAGAGGGGCTCGGTGAACAAGAGCTGGAATATGGGGGAGGGGTACAGCAGAAAGAGGAAAGGATGGAGAGATGGGGACAATAAAAGGGAAAGTAGAAAGAGGAAGAGTTATTGAAGGGAAAGGGAGCAAAAGAGAGGAAAAGAGGATGGAGAGATGGATGAAGGAAGATGGTAAAAGAGAGAGAGAGAAATAGAAATCAAATCAAATAACATTACAACACGTGAAATGCTTAGTTACATGCCCTTAACCAACAGTGCAGTTTAAGAAATAGAGTTAAGAAAATATGGGGGGGGGGGGGGGGGGGGGGGGTCAATGTAAATAGTCCGGGTGGCCATTTGATTGTTCAGCAGTCTTATAGCTTGGGGGTAGAAGCTGTTAAGAAGCATTTTGGACCAAGACTTTGTGCTCCGGTACCGCTTGCAGTGCGGTAGCAGGGAGAACAGTCTATGACTTGGGTGACTGGAGTCTTGACAATTTTATGGGCCTTCCTCTGACTCCGACTGGTATAAAGGTCCTGGATGGCAGGAAGCTTGGCCCCAGTGATGTACTGGGCCGTACGCACTACCCTCTGTAGCGCCTTATGGTCAGATACAGAGCAGTTGCCATACCAGGCAGTGATGAAACTGGTCAGGATGTTCTCAATGGTAGAGCTGCAGAACTTTTTGAGGATCTGGGGACCCATGCCAAATCGTTTCAGTCTCCTGGGGGGGAAAAGGTGTTGTCGTGCCCTCTTCACGACTGTCTTGGTGTGTTTGGACCATGATGCTTTGTTGGTGATGTGGACACCAAGGAACTAGAAACGCTTCACTACAGCCCCGTCGATGGTAATGGGGGCCTAGCCGGTCCTCCTTTTCCTGTAGTCTACAATCATCTCCTTTGTCTTGCTCACAGTGAGGGAGAGGTTGTTGGCCTGACACCACACTGACAGGTCTTTGACCTCCTCCCTATAGGCTGTGTCTACAGCTTATCATGTGGTACTCTACCTCAGGCGAGCAATACCTCGAGACGTCTTTAACATTAAACATTGCGCACTAGCAGTTATTGACAAATAGACACACACCCCCGCCCCTCGTCTTAACAGACGTAGCTACTCTGTCTTAGCGATACACAGAGAAGCCAGCCAGCTCTATATTATCCATTTTGCCCTTCAGCCACGACTCTGTGAAACATAAGATATTACAGTTTTTAATGTCCGGTTGGTACGATAGTCTCGACTGTAGATCATCGATTTTGTTTTCCAGTGATTGCACGTTGGCCAATAGAACCGATGGTAGTGGCGATTTATCACTCGCATACGAATCCTAACAAGGCATCCCAACCTTCTCTTTCGGTATCTCTGCCTTTTCTTCATGTGAATGGGCCTGTTCTCCAGAAAGCAGTATATCCTTCACGTCGGACTCATTAAAGAAAAATATTTGTCCAGTTCGAGGTGAGTAATCGCTGTTCTGATGTCCAGAATCTATTTTCGGTCATAAGAGACAGTAGCAGCAACTTTATGTACATAATAAGGTACAAACAATGTGAAAAAACTAACAAAATAGCACAGTTGGTTAGGAGTCCGTATAAAGGCAGCCATCCCGTCCGGCGCCATTATGGACAGAGAGAAGGAGGAAAGCGAGAGACAAAACAAGATAGAGGCATAGAGAAAGAGAAAAGAAAAAGAGAGGTAAAATTAAGAAAAGAAAGGACAGAGAGAAAAAAAATTAAGCAAAAGAAAGGGAGGGTTTTAATGGAGGCCATGATGGAGCCAGTGTCACGCCCTGACCATAGAGAGCTGTTTATTCTCTATGTTGGTTAGGTCGGGGTGTGATTAAGGGTGGGTTATCTAGGGGAATTATATGTCTATGTTGGCCTGGTATGGTTCCCAATCAGAGGCAGCTGTGTATCGTTGTCTCTGAATGGGGTTCATATTTAAGTAGCCATTTCCCCATTGTGCTTTGTGGGATCTTGTCTAGGTATAGTTGCCTGTTAGCCCTACTTTGAGCTTCACGTTTCGTTTGTTCTCGTGACTGTTTTTGTTCTTTAAGTTTCTCTTCCAAATAAAAGGATGGAAACATACCACGCTTCATCTTGGTCCACTCCTTATAACGATCGTGACAGCCAGGGCATAGTAATGGTGTCTTTTTGTAGGCACTAACACTAACTAACTGCCATGATTTGTTGTACAAAGCCTATTGCAAAATGAATGGAGTTTTTGTACAGGTTTTGCATAAACGTTGAAAATAAGGTTTATGGTAAACACAGGCTTAGGAGATCTTATACATTTCTATGAGATAATCTCCATCAGCTAACGTCACTTTTTGTGAATTTCGAAGCATTTATGTCATTGAAAAAAGCACATGAAGGCTTCATAATTCATAAAGGTCATGTTAACTGACTTATATTATCTCATAGAACAAAAGGTATAAAATCACCTAAGCCCCAGACCTTATTTTCTGCGTTCATCCCAAAATCATATTTGTTCCCCCTTACTTTTTGCCATAGAAATGGCTGAACGATCCAGAGGTAACACATTTCTGAGTTTTAAGCCTAGAAGCTGGTGAGCTCTATTGGTCCAACCCTGGGGGAGATTCCCAGCGATGATGCAATCATCTGTCATTGGTCCCGGGTTATTCATTCGAGCTTGATTGGCAATCTGACATGGCCAATTATATCCCGTGTGACAATGCCAGTAATGACACTCCCCCAGCACTACCAGGCTTACACTAGTCTGACTGGGGCCTCTAATGTATCCATCCTTATCTCTCTCTCCAAGCTGATACCGTAGATTTAATGGTAACGTTGTACTTCTATGGTACCCAAAGAGAAGAGACTGTCCATATTGCTGGGATCAAAGTCTACACACACGAAAAAACAATGACAGTAGATGCCTTGACAAAAAGTGTCAAACCAGCTCACACAACCACACACAGCCCAGGCTTAGACAGACAGACACACACACAGCACAGTGTGTGGTACAAGTGGCACCTGTCCATGCCACTGACATTGGCACCATGCTGTTGGGTGACCTTGGCGTCGCCCCTCGCTGCATCGTGCGCACAGCGTGGCACGATGCCAGGAGCAAGGTGGTAAACCGCATCAGACTCCCAGCGTCTCCTGTCTGTCTGTGACCTGCCATACCAGTGTGCGTGTGTGTGCGTGTGTGTGCGTGTGTGTGCGCGTGTGTGCGCGTGTGTGCGCGTGTGTGCGCGTGTGTGCGCGTGTGTGCGTGTGTGTGTGTGTGTGTGTGTGTGTGTGTGTGTGTGTGTGTGTGTGTGTGTGTGTGTGTGTGTGCGTGTGTACCTCCATGTGTGTGAGCATGCATGACAGTGAATGATGGCTACATGCATTTAGTCAATAAATATTTCACAGGATATTGAACGTTTTCATTTCTCTAGTTAAGGTACGGAGCTGTATGTTTCTGATGGAAGGGTAACCTATTCACAGCTAACTTATTGACCAATTCACATTCAAGCAATAATCCAAACTGCCTTAAAGGTCGAAGCCGCATTTGGGGAAATAGCGCCACTGCTCACCCCAGCGCCTTTGTTGTTAGGGGTTCACAGCAAAACCTATTATTATTCTTAGATTTAAAAAAATCTTGACATGGTCAAATAACTCAAGCATAGATTGGTAACTTTTTTTCTAATTCGTCACACAGAAACTAGAGGCCGTGAGTAACTTGGTCAAAAAGAATGGCACTGTTCTTTTTAAACATGTTGGCAAGGAAGGAGATTGGTAACATCGGCCGAGAGGGTCTCTGGCAAATAGAATATATCCTATAGTTGCTGTTTTAAGCGGTCTCACTTAATTAAACCCTCATATCTGCCACCCCGTTTTATCTAGAGACTTGAAACGTTGTATGTAGGTGTCTCAAGGACCCATACGAGATGTTTTTTAAACTTTTCATGTACCATACATCCAAATAATACCACATTCAGGTAGGTAGGACATCTCTTAACTTAAAAAAATATATAAATAAGGGGTAGATCTTAATATTGCGGAAAGATTGTTGCTTCCATCACTGTAATTGTCTGCATCATTTCCAATCCCTTATATATTTTTGGGTAAATATATGTATATCCATATAGATACATGTATGCATACATATACACATATATATACATACACATACCTATATATAGACATACATATTTTTTAAGAATATACCTTTATTATTCCCTGCAAACCCTACCACCCTTCCCCCAATTGGAGTAAACTAATAAACACTTAGGCTTCTACCTTCAGTTTATACATCTTATCCACATTTTACAGACACAATCTATTTTACAATAGTTATATTTTGTTTGTTTTTAGTCCTTCCTCTATTTCTGATGTTCATCCAGTTTGATTTCTATTGGTTACTGTGCTATTTCACAACATTTCTGAACCTATATACATTTTACAGACCCCGTATGTTTTACATTGGTTATCTTGTTATTAGTCCCACCCTTCAGCTCCATTCAACCCCTCCCATCTATCTCTCAACATCATCCATTTTGGATTTCTTTTTGCCATATATTTTTCAACTGTGCTCTGATGCTTCACAAAAGTACTGAACGTTTCTATTGTCGTAGCTTCTACAGATTGTAAACGTAAAAAATGTTTTTTTGC
The DNA here is from genome assembly GCF_029448725.1 of Salvelinus fontinalis. Lineage (NCBI taxonomy): Eukaryota > Metazoa > Chordata > Actinopteri > Salmoniformes > Salmonidae > Salvelinus > Salvelinus fontinalis. The sequence continues at coordinate 5,526,945 of NC_074699.1, forward strand.
TAAAATAATTATTATATTATTGATTGACTGACTATGTCTTTTCAAATCACCTAGTATTGCTATCTGCAGCGTTAGTTCTAAATGTTACAATTCTTCAGCCATTCCTGGACCTGTGACCAAAAACGAGCTACATACGGACAATACCAAAATAAATGATCTAATGACTCTGCCTCCTCACAGCAGAATCTGCAGAGCTGGGAAGATTTTATCCCCCATATATATAACATTCTATTAGTTGCAAGAATTTTGTACAGTAATTTAAATTGAAAAATTCTAAGTTTTGAATCCGGCGTTGTTTTGCGTATCAATTCATAAACCATGTGCCATGGAATGGGTACATCGAAAATATCTTCCCAACTATTTTGCAATTTATATGGCAGTTGTCCGTTTTTTGGTCCTTAAATGAAATTGGTATATGTTTTTATTTATCACACTTTTCTTTAACCATTTATGTTCTTTAATACAGGGCCGACATACAAGTTCCTGACTTTTTTCCCCTTCTACATGCCTCTTCCATTTGGTGGTAGTAGTATGAGTTGGGATTATGCTGGTTCATTGTTTAGCCACATGTCTATATGTCTTAACAAAAGACTCCAGGTTTGCCTGGGTGTGATTAAGGCCATCTATTGTATTTCATGAACATGTGTACATGTCTAGACAATAGTGACCCATCCACTTAGCTAGATGTGGCTGGGGGGTGGTTATAGAGTTTATTTCATCATGACCCATCAATTTAGACAATTGTGTCTGGGAAAGCATTTTCTCCATATGTTTTCTGTTTTTAATATTGCTACTACGCAAATATGCAAGTAACCATTTCACTGTACCGTTTACACCTTCTATATCCTGTACATGTGACAAATAAACATAGTTTTGATATAATGTGCTTACCAGAGACGGTAATGTGAAGAAGAACATGACCTGCACCAAAGTCAGATTAGGATATAGGCCAAGGACTAGATAAAGTGTATTTTTACCTGGAGTTTTTCTTTATTGTAGGCTCGTACTCTTATCACTTTTAGTCTTGAAATATGTTGTTGTTTACTACACTACTCACTCTGTTTAGTACATGGCCTCACATGTGAATCCTTAAAGAGATGGGGCTAAGGGTTAGGAGGGTGTGAACGATGCTGAATAGGTGTAGACAAAGAAGAGATCTTCAGTAGGTGTACCAAAACATTCAAGGCCATTTTTTTCAAAACTTTCAAAGCAGAATTACTTTCCAATTGTTCCTCAACTGCAGTGTATGATATACAATTCTCTACTTTTATCCAATGTAAAAAAAAAAAAAAAAAACGATTTCAAATTTTGCTACATAGGACTGAATCCAGGTGGTGAGTCAAAATTAAGCATTCCAACTTTAACCTGGATAAAGTTTAAGCATATGTGGGAACTCCTTCAAGACTGCTGGAAAACATTCTAGGTGAAGCTGGTTGAGAGAATGCCAAGAGTAGGCAAAGCTGTCATCAAGGCAAAGGGTGGGTACTTTGAAGAATCTAAAATCTAAAATATATTTAGATTTGTTTAACACTTTTTTGGTTACTACATGATTCCATATTTGTTATTTCATAGTTTTGATGTCTTCACTACTTTTCTACAATGTAGAACATAGTAAAAATAATGAAAAATCCTTGAATGAGTAGGTGTGTCCAAACTTTTGACTGGTACTGTATGTAGTAGTATGCAGAATACATCCACAGTATGCACAAAGTGCTTATGTGCTGGGTTATCTGTACTGGTGGTTCATGTAACCTATAATATGCAGAGGGAACCACAATGTGGATATATTCCTATGTAGTGTGTGAAGAGGAGTCTTCTTTAATATCCTCTGACACTGGCCAGTGTTGATAACCTGCCATTGTCTTTGCATTTCTCACACACACACGCACACAGGCACACGCACACACACACACACGCATACGCACAAGCACAAACACACGTATGCACGTATGCACGCAAGTACACAAACACACACACACACACTTGCATTTAGTGTAGTAACCATGGTTACATGGGGCAACACAGAAAGAATAGGCCCACAAATAATGCATTGCAATCAAGTCCCCTTTTCCTGTGTGACATGACAAACGGTGTAGAGAGTAGAGAGGAGACTAATGCCCTAGCTGTGTTTCTGGGCCAGCCAGGAAGGTGGCAGGCAACAGGGAGATACACAGGGGGAGGAGCACTGATGCATATTACCATGCATCCAGATCACAGGAAATCTGCAAAGAGGATACAGTGTGTCAAATGTATCATACACACACATGGTAAGACTGCTATGAAGTGATGTTGTTGCTATGCAGAGGGTGGTTTGGATGATGTGTGTGTGTGTGTGCCCGCAGAGACTCTGCAGCAACTGCTGTAATGCAGCAAGGCAGCACTGCAGCCCATTGCTCCACTCACACTACAGACTGCAGGTTACAGCTCTCATACTTCTGCACTCCCTGGGAACACTGCACTACAGGATACACTCTCTGTGTGTGGTCATGGTTTGTGCGGTTATGGAGACATATTGCACGAGCACACACACACACACACACACACACACACACACACACACACACACACACACACACACACACACACACACACACACACACACACACACACACACACACACACACACGTGTCCAGTGAATGTGCCTGGTAGCAGTGGTACCTGTCACCATTACCAGTAAAGTGGGCATAACGGTGATTCTCACACCTCGCCACCCGCCCCCCTAATCTGAGTATGCCACATGATTGGATGTTTGTGCTAGGGCCACGGGTCTCCGTCTCCGCACATGCGGCTGCACACGGGCCATCTGGGAGGACGCCTATGCCGAGGCAGGCTGGGGTCCTGACAGCACACAGAACACAGGCCGTCTGTGTGGACGACTCAGCTTTAGTGTGTGGGTCCTGGTAGAGCAAAGAGAGCTCACAGACTGTCTCTGGGTAGTACTTGCCCTCAGGCACAGATCAGCTTACCCACCCAGAAATGCCAAGTGTAACCACTGGGGGTTAATGCCAAACTGACCTTAGATCAGTGTCTATGGGCAACTTCATCTTAATGCTTCTGGGCTTAGCAAGGCTTCGGCCCTGTGTGGAGGCTAACTTGGCTATCCATTCAATAGTTAATGTAAAAAGTGACTTTTTTCCAATCCATTTCAATGGCATAGATAGCTTTCCATTCAATTATGTAAATACAAATAATTGTTTCCATCTCTATTGGACTCTATGTCAAATGCTGGCTCTCCTTTTGTGTTAGCTAAATGGTATGGGGGTGTGACATGATCCTGTAGAGTACAAATGATCATGCCCTTTTCAAAAGAGGAGGGAAGAATCAGGTCGTGTAGCTAGTAGCCTACATGTGAGATGGCGATGACAAAAAAAATCCAAAGCCCTAAGAAATTAACTTGGGTGTGTGGTATGGATCAGAGAGAATGAGAGAAGTGAGAGAGGTAAAGCAGCTCTTCAAATTATCATTTCCCCGCCCGCTTGACTTTGCTCTTTGACAGCACAAGTGCTGACTCAGGGGAAAAGTCCAGATTGCTTTTGGAATGGGATGAGTACCCAAACGAAGAGATAGAGACAGGAGGGAGCGAAGAGAGAGTGGACGGAGAGAAGCTTGAGTGAAGGAGCAGAGAGAGGGAACAGAGAGAGAGAGAGCAGAGGGAGGGCCTATGAGGATTTGTGCTCAATTTCATTACGTTTTTGGCTGAGGGAAGGAGTCTGCAGAGCCATAAGAAGCTTATCTGAAGCCATAACCCATTTGATTAACAGCTATTGATTGAGCCTTTCAATTGGTCCAAGTTAAACGTGGCTGTATTAGCCGTAGATGGGCTTTCTGTATTAGCCATGGAGGTACTGTTAGCTATCTGTGTTAGTGGTGGATGGGCTATTGGCTGTTAGCTATCTGTGTTAGCGGTGGATGGCCTGGGCTATCAGGCCTGCCAGGGTGGAATGGATTATAGTGGAGAACGCCAGATAACCCTGTCAGGCAGGCGTTTGCCAAATCGGGAGACTACGAAGCTAGCATCAGCTGGGGATACTACGGTTAACACATGAAAGTCTACTGCAATGCTAACAGGTGATGAGTAGCATTGTAGCTAGCTAAAAACTAGCTAAAAACAAACTTCCTTTACAGTACAGTAGTTTCACACCAACAACCACCAAGTGACCTTAATTGCTAGCAGGGAAAGTACCTCTCCATATTACTCATTGGCAGAGCAGAGTCTTTTTCACGTACAAAAGCAGTGTCAATGATTAACATGGACAGAGCCTTGTGCTGCAGTTACCTATATCTGATCCTCTTAAGTTCATCTGGCTCCTACGGAAACCTATGAAGGTCATTGACAACACAGCATACTGTGAATACTAAGTCATTAATGAACGAGGGTGCTGTAAATGAATGCACACGGACCTATGCAGGCGCACACACAAAGAAAAACACACACACACACATAATGGAATGCACATACACGCGTAGGCTACACACGTTTCACACGTTTAACAAATGCACACACACACACAGTCACGCTCACACATGCTAACAAATGCACACAGACACAGAAACTCACACGCAAACGAATGCACACACACACGTGTCCAACACACCGGGGCCGTCATTAATAGGCTGTGCACACGGCTCTGCAGTGTTGCGGAGTCGATTAAACCTCCGACTAGCAGGTAATAAAGACAATTGACCCAGGATAAATACAGCACACATGCCCGTACATAAATGACAGGAGAGGTAATGAACCTCAAACAGAGGAGAGGAGAAGAGCGGAGGAGAAGAGAGGAGTGGAATCTCCAGGGAGCTGACAGAAATCCTGTCAGGTTCTATACGGAGGAGCACACACACACACACACACACACACACACACACACACACACACACACACACACACACACACACACACACACACACACACACACACACACACACACACACACACACACACACACACACACACCTGAAATGATAGATTATTTCCTATATAGTGCAGGTATATATGGTCAAACGCAAGTACCCGGTAAAGATAGAGCAGCCATCAAACAGCCTTTGCCCACTGAGTTTGATGGGTTGTTTCCGGAAGGTTTTTGCTCACACCCATTGTCCCAGCACTAACACACTTACTTAACACGTCTAATAAACACATCAAGCTCATGGTTAGATAAAGCAGGAGTGTTAGTGCTGGATTATGAAAGCCTGCAGACAATGCAGCCATCCAGGACCAAGAGTGAAGAAAACCACCGTATAGCGTAAGAGGCAACACACTCCTTCACACACCCTGAATATTTCAGGGAGTGTGTGCTAAGTAGCACCTAGGGAAGCTGAGGGAATGCCATGGGCAAGAGAGTGACAAGCAAGACCTGACTGCAATGATTGTGCTAGCTGAGGGTGTGTGTGTGTGTGTGTGTGTGTGTGGACGTGTCAAATGCTATTTCTATGGGGTTTAGGGTTAAGGTTAGAATTAGTGTTAGGGTTAGAATTACGTTAAGGGTTATGTTTAGGGTTAGGGTTAGGATTAGGTTTAGGGTTAGAATTACGTTAAGGGTTAGGTTTAGGGTTAGGGTTAGGATTAGGGTTAGGAGCTAGGGTTAGGGTTCGGGTAAGGGTAAGAGTACGGTTTAGGGTTAGGTTTATGGTTAGGGGTTAGGGAAAATTGGATTTTGAATGGGGACTGAATTGTGTGTGTAGGGGGGGGGGGGATTGAATCAAACTAATAACATCTCTCTGTCTTTCTGGAGAGATGATAAACACCCTTTGTTCTTTTCCGTTCCCAAGCGTTCAAAGATTTCTCATGTGTCGAGAGAAGTTTTTTCTTGCGTCATACATTTTTGCAGATCTAACAACAACCTCTATAATAATCTGAGAATGACACATACACACATGCACGGACACAAACACACCACATATTGTGAATGTTAATCATAAACCTAGACATATGTGGTTCATTACCATTACGCATTACCATTACGCAACCATAAACTTCCCAGAGCATTGCGGCTTTCACAAGCCATTCCAAACCATCCATCCATTGTACAGTACAATGCAAGGTAAATATTTCCCCTTGTAATTCTAATGCAATGCTCTTAAACCACATAAAGCCTCACCACAGAGGCCTCACCACTACCAGAGACTGACATGTCCTGATGAGAATGACACAAGTCCTGCTGAGACTGAGGATGTTCTAATGAACAAAGCAAAAAAAGAAACGTCCCTTTTTCAGGACCCTGTCTTTCAAAGATAATTCGTAAAAATCCAAATAACTTCACAGATCTTCATTGTAAAGGGTTCAAACACTGTTCCCCATGCTTGTTCAATGAACCATAAACAATTAATGAACATGCACCTGTGGAACGGTCGATAATTAAGACAATAACAGCTTACAAACGGAAAGCATTTACGGTCACAGTTATGAAAACTTAGGACACTAAAGAGGCCTTTCTACTGACTCTGAAAAACACCAAAAGAAAGATGACCAGGGTCCCTGCTCATCTGTGTGAATGTGCCTTATGCATGCTGCAAGGAGGCATGAGGACTGAAGATGTGGCCAGGGAAATAAATTGCAATGTCCGTTCTGTGAGACGCCTAAGACAGCACCACAGGGGGACAGGGCGGACAGGTGATCGCCCTCGCTGTGGCAGACCACGTGTAACAACACCTGCACAGGATTGGTACATCCGAACATCACACCTGCGGGACAGGTACAGGATGGCAACAACAATTTCCCGAGTTACGCCAGGAACGCACAATCCCTCCATCAGTGCTCAGACTGTCTGCAATAGGCTGAGAGAGGCTGGACTGAGGGCTTGTAGACCTGTTGTAAGGCAGGTCCACACCAGACATCACCAGCAACAACGTTGCCTATGGGCACAAACCCACTGTCGCTGGACCAGACAGGACTGGCAAAAAGTGCTCTTCACCGAAGAGTCACGGTTTTGTCTCACCAGGGGTGATGGTCGGATTCGCGTTTATCGTGGAAGGAATGAGCATTACACTGAGGCCTGTACTCTGGAGCGGGATCAATTTGGAGGTGGAGGGTCCATCATGGTCTGGGGCGGTGTATCACAGCATCATCGGACTGAGCTTGTGTTCATTGCAGGCAGTCTCAACGCTGTGAGTTACAGGGAAGACATCCTCCTCCCTCATGTGTTATCCTTCCTGCAGGCTCATCCTGACATGACCCTCCAGCATGACAATGCCACCAGCCATACTGCTCGTTCTGTGCGTGATTTCTTGCAAGACAGGAATGTCAGTGTTCTGCCATGGCCAGCAAAGAGCCCGGATCTCAATCCCATTAAGCACATCTGAGACCTGTTGGATTGGAGGGTGAGGCCTAGGGCCATTCCCCCCAGAAATGTCTGGGAACTTGCAGGTGCCTTGGTGGAAGAGTGGGGTAACATCTCACAGCAAGAACTGGCAAATCTGGTGCAGTCAATGAGGAGGAGTTGCACTGCAGTACTTAATGCAGCTGGTGGCCACACCAGATACTGACTGTTACTTTTGATTTTGACCCCCCCCCCCTTTGTTCAGTGACACATTATTCCATTTCTGTTAGTCACATGTCTGTGGAACTTGTTCAGTTTATGTCTCAATTGTTGAAACTTGTTATGTTCATACAAATATTTACACAGTTGACATTGAGAGGACGTTGTGTGTTTATGAACACTGTATTTCACAACAAATAGAGGAAATGCATGATATTAAAAGAGACGGTTTGATGTTGTCCTGTTCCACGTTCCAACTCCTGGTCACACTAACAGAGGTCTCTGTATTGACTCCAGTCTACACACACTCATGTTCTCTCTCCACCCTCCACCCATGCCCTCAAGAGTCAACACTCATGATCAATCCCTTCCGGGTATGGAAGAGCATGATTTTCCTAAGATCATCTCTCTCTCTTTCCCGTCTCGCTCAGCCTCCCTCCTCTTGAAGCCAAAGGTTAAAGATAGGAGAGGATGGTGGGGTCTTATGTTTGAATCTGTTTTATAGAAACGGACATGAGGAAGTAGATAATATGACTGATAAATTAGTGAGATCTAATCATCAGCCTGAACCAAAATGAATGATCCATCGAAAAATCCTGGAATTAGAAATAGGACTTACCCTGCCTACCCATCTGAAAGGTGTGTGTGTGTGTGTGTGTGTGTGTGTGTGTGTGTGTGTGTGTGTGTGTGTGTGTGTGTGTGTGTGTGTGTGTGTGTGTGTGTGTGTGTGTGTGTGTGTGTGTGTGTGTGTTGGTGGAGATTCTGTGAAACCTTTTACTGCAGTGGGCTAAATCAGGGTCACATAGCTCAGGCAAGCCCCTCAGGCAGAGTTGAGAGAAAGGCAAGAGAGAGAGAGAGAGAGAGAGACAAACCTACGGCACATATACAGTATATACAACCATCCAACCAACAAGAAGAGAGAGAGCATTCCCCGGGTTACCGTGGAAACCAGCCCCCTTCACTGAGAAAAGTACAAAACCAATCATTTATATTATTAACCCTGTCCTTGCCAAAAGGTAGTCCCTCCAGGATTCCGCGATTGCAGATTTTTTTTGCAAAATCAACAATTCCGTGCATATTATGCGAGGGCTTCGATGTTTTACCAATCACCGCACTATATCTGCATAAAACAGTTAAATCCTCGCAATATTATCGCATAAAACTGACCCATCGCCACAGTACAAAGAGAGGGCTCCCAATTTCAACCAATTAACTTGTGTTGAAGTTTTTGGTATAATTGTTCTGCACAGTACACAGGTAGAAATAAATAGGATTCAGAGATGCAGTCCCTTTCGTAATGCGCGCGCACCCACCCGCACGCACGCACACACACACACACACACACACACACACACACACACACACACACACACACACACACACACACACACACACACACACACACACACACACACACACACACACACACATCGAGAGCAGGGGACGGCACACACCTCTGCAGCCAGCTGATAATGAAGCTGTATCTCAGGGAACCCAAACACAGGCATCTGGGCAGAGGATCCCCTCTCTCCCCCTCCCTCTCTCCTCTGGGTCCCTTCAGTATTTAGGAGCATCCATGGGTAAATTGCAGTCTGTCTTATGAGCACAGAGAGATCCACAGAAAGTGATAAATATGTGCTCAGTCCCAATCCAACCTCTCCATAGACACTTCACGATGCCCTCACATACAGGAGAAGCCAATGCCTCATTGTTACGTCCCACAACACAACTGGAGATGGCCAATACATCCACTAGAGATCACTTAGCTTCTGAAAGAAACACTGTAGAGGCTAGAGAGGAAAGAGGGAAGGGGAGGGGAGTTTGGAAGTAGGCCATGGGGAGAAGAGAAGAGGGGTAGTCTTAGAGTGTGGAAGAGACAAGAATGGATAGAGAGAGAGCGAGAGAGAGGGAGAGAGAGAGAGAGGCCATAGGAGAGTGAGAGAAGAGATGAAGAGAAAGGGGGTAGCGTTAGAGAGTGGGAGAAGGGAGCAATGGCAGGCAAAGGCAAGAGAGAGGGGGTAAGGGTGGGTGGGAGAAAAGGAGAGAGGGGGAGGGGAGGGGAGGAGAGGAGGATATAAAAAGCTTGGCGGCTGCAGTCTTGCTGTGATCCCCAGGATGGAAAGCATGGCCATTGTCAGTGGAGAGATGAAACCATGACAACCATCCCCACTGCTGCTGCCCGACACACACACACACACACACACACACACACACACACACACACACACACACACACACACACACACACACACACACACACACACACACACACACACACACACTGCTGGACACTTCGCAAATGAGGACCAAATATGAGGCTGGAAAGCCTGCGTTAGAGGGGGCTCCAACTCTTACAGATGAAAACACACGGACTAATTGTTCTGAGTCTGCCCAGCAAGACAGCTCTTCTTGGCAAAACGCCTCCAGTTTGGCCCCTGTAGAAAAATGACACAACATTCCCATCCAAAACCTGCCATTCATATGAACCATTCAACGTTGCTAATTTAGGAGCACCACAATAAACAAAGAGGTTATCGTTTCCCGTTGATGTACATTTGAATGCATTACAACCACGGATTGAGTCCTTGCTTTTAGGAAACCGGTGTGTGTAGGTTGAACAATGATATAGGCACCTATTGATAATCTCAACATCAATCATTGTAATCTTATAGGAGGGTAGGAGAGGTGCTGGGTTTCTCATTTGAGGTAGAAAACGGAATTAGGCTACAAGGCTTCCGCTTTAAATCCTGTCCCCTTGGGGGTGATACGCGCGCACACACAAACAGACACACACACAAACAGACACACACACAAACAGACACACACACAAACAGACACACACACAAACAGACACACAAGCACGTCTCTCCCCCTGCCTAAGCTCCTGGTGTGATGACATATGGGCTTCTCTGTCCTCTCTGTAGACGCAGCACAGGGGAAGTTTATTCATAATAACAGCCATCGACAACCTCAGTCAGCCTCACAGTTCTGTGAGAGCCAGCACAACACACACACGTGCTCGCGCTCGCACGCGCGCAAAATAAGAAATAATAACACACATTGTCAATGGTCGAAATATATACACACAAACTCTCTGTCACGTCTCATGTGAAGACATACACACACACACACACACACACACACACACACACACACACACACACACACACACACACACACACACACACACACACACACACACACACACACACACTGAGAGTCATTCAGTGGCGTTCCTGCTTGCAGCCCAGCTCCACTTTAGATTCATTTCAGGACGCGGAGTCATAGTTGGAGTGGACACTGGAGCCCTGGGGTTACTGGGGGAAACAGATGACACAAGCTCCACACACGTGGCATGCCTTTTACCAAAAGAACAGGGGGGTAGGGAGAAAAGAATGGTTGAGAGGGGTGGGGTTGGTAATGGAGATTGTAGATGTTGGACAGCTAATGGCAGCTGGGACGCCGCTCACCCAGGCTAGAGAGCAGGGTGGTGGGGAGAGAGGACTAGATGAGAGGGGGTGGAGGTGGTTGTAGTGGATAAATAAATATATGTTTTATTGTCACATACACTGGATAGTTGAAGTTTGTGTTGTTTCATTGGGTCAGCCATAGTAATAAGGTGCCCCTGGAGCAAATTACAGTTAAGTGCCTTGCTCAAGGGCACATTGACAGATTTTTCACCTTGTCAGCTCAGGTATTTAAACCAAAAGAACACTGAGCACACTGAGCACCTATGAGCACCTATGGTATACAAGGACACAGGTACAGAAAGTGACCCGAATGGATGTCTTCATATGAGAATGGAATGACGTAATGCCACTAGCAGCTCTCCATGACCAATCAAGTGCAATCAGTGCAAGAGCCAACGCTAATACTAGCCAAGGTGTCACACCCTGAGCTGTTTCACCTGTCTTTGTGCTGGTCTCCACCCCCCTCCAGGTGTCGCTCATCTTCCCCATTATCCCCAGTGTATTTATACCTGTGTTCTCTGTTTGTTTGCTGCCAGTTCGTCTTGTCTCGTCAAGCCTACCAGCGTTTTTCCCATGATCCAGTTTTTTTCTCTAGCCCCTGTTTTCTTGTTTTCACGGTTTTGAACATTCTGCCTGCCCTGACCCTGAGCCTGCCTGTTGTTCTGTACCTTGTGACACTGCCCTGGATTACCGACCTCTGTCAGCCCTGACCCTGAGCCTGCCTGCCGTTCTGTACCTTTCGGACTCTGCTCTGGATTACTGACATCTGCCTGCCCTTGACCTGGCGTTTGCCTGCCCCATGTTTTTGTAATACACTTTTGCGACTTCGACCCTGCATCTGGGTCTACTCCTGAGCCGTGATAGTACGAACTGGCCATGATGGACCCAGAAGACTCGGACCAGCTCCGCAACGCCGTCTCCTCCCAAGGAACCACCATTGGAAGGCACGAAGAGTTTCTTTGTGGTCTTATGGAGGAGTTCCAGACCTTGGCCAAACGCCATGACCGCGCGTTGAACACATTGCTGGAGCAATTCTGCAAGTTGTCTGTCAGGCAGCCTATACGATGGTAACCTCCCAGCCCCTCAGTAGCCTGGATGTTAGCAGTGCGGCTCCCCTGGCCACGCCGGTTCTCGAGAACCACTCTTACCTCCCCCAGAAAGCTTTGCTGGAGAGTCGGGAACCTGTCGGGCGTTTCTCACTCAGTGTTCTCTCATCTTCGAGCTGCAGCCGTCTTCCTTCCCCTCGGGCCGCTCGAAGATAGCGTACCTCATCACGCTGATGTCCGGGAGGGCTCTCACCTGGGCTACAGCAGTGTGGGAATAATAGTCGGCCGTATGCTTCAGTCTGGAGGAGTTCGTGGCGGAGGTGAAAAAGGTTTTTGATTCTCCATTGTCTGGGAGAGAGGCTGCCCAGAAGTTGCTTCGCCATGTCTCCCGCAGTGTGGCAGACTATACAGTAGATTTCCGCACTTTGGCAGCTGAGAGTGCCTGATTCCGGAATCGCTGTTTAACATGTTCCTGCACGGATTATCAGAAGAAGATAAGGACGAGCTAGCAGCCTGGGAACTACCAACGGATCTCGACTCGCTCATCGCCTTGACCATCCGGATCGATGGCGGCTATGGGAACGTAGGAAGGAGAGGTCCGATTCCACTCGCCTGCCCAAGGACTCCACCTTGCCTCCGAGGCATCCCGGAAGTCCCCGACGTCTCTGGTGCCGAGAAAACCCGAGGCTACCCGTGTTCCCCCAAGAGTCTCTGAAGTTTGCCGATTCACCTCTTCCCGAGCCGATGCAACTAGGCAGAGCTAGCCTGTCTCCAGCCAAAGGTTTGCATAAGCTACACACGAAGAGTTGCCTGTCTTGCGGAACTAATGGTCATTTTGTGTCCTCTTGCCCACTAAAAGACCAGGCTCACCGGAGTACTCTGGAGGGCCATATGGATAACTTTTCCTCTCCCCTTATTCGCACCCCTCTCCATGCCATCCTGCTATGGGGAAACCAGTCGAAATCTCTCCTGGTACTCATCGACTCTGGGGCCGATGAGAGTTTTTTGGATGATACTCTGGCGTCCGAGCTGGGCATCCCCACTCAGCCCCTCTCCATTCCCATGGACGTTAGAGCGCTGGACAGATGCTCTATAGGCCAGGTCACCCACAATACCACTCCCATCAACCTACGAGTGTCAGGGAACCACAGCGAGGCTATCCAATTCAAGCAAATTATTACGTCTCCTCAGGTTCCCGTGATAATGGGATTGGGATTCGACACAATCCCCTCATTGGCTGGACTACTGGTGCCATCATGGGCTGGAGCCCTTTCTGCCACAGCCATTGCCTGAAGTCAGCACAGCCTGCCCCAGAACGTCTTCCTGGGGGCTCGGAAGTTGCCACGGACCTCTCCGCCATTCCCGCAGAGTACCAGGACCTCCAGGTTTTTCTTAGTAAGGCCCGGACCACTTCGCTTCCTCCGCACCGACCCTATGACAGCAGGATCGACCTTCTCTCAGGCACCACACCACCCTGGGGACGACTGTACTCTCTGTCAGGACCGGAGACCAAGGCTATGGAGATCTACATCGAGAACTCCCTAGCTGCAGTGTGTATCCATCCTTCTGCCTCCCCCGCCGGCACAGGGTTCTTCTTTGTGGAGAAGAAGGACAAAACTCTGCCCCAGTGCCTCGACTACCGTGACCTCAATGACATCATGGTTAAGAACCGCTACCCCCTACCACTCATTGCCTTTGTCTTCGAGACGCTCAAGGGGGCAACTATGATCTTCAAGTTGGACCTGCAGAACGCCTACCACCTTGTGCGGATACAGGAAGGGGACGAGTGGAAGACTGCCTTCAACACAGCCAGTGGTCACTACGAATATCTGGTCATGCCATTTGGTCTTAGCAATGCTCCCAGAGTGCAGCTGCAACGTTTCCTGGGATTTAAAACTTTTATCGCTGCTTTATCCAGGGTTATAACAACCTGGCTTCCCACCTGTCTGCTCTCACCTTTCCCACGTTCCTGTTCATGTGGTCCCCAGCTGCTGACCAGGTGTTCCAGGACCTTAAGCTGCGCTTCACCACAGCTCCCATATTGGTGCATCCTGACCTGTCTCGTCAGTTTGTGGTGGTGGCCAACGCTTCAGATGTCGGAGTGGGGGCTGTTCTGTCCCAGCGTTCTGCCCTGGAACTCAAGTTACATCCCTGCGCCTTTCTTCTCCCATCGTCTTAAAGCCTCGGAGAGGAACTACAATGTGGGGAATTGTGAGCTTCTCGCGGTGAAGATGGTGTCGGAGGAGTGGAGCCACTGGTTGGAGGGGGCGGAACATCCTTTCATTGTGTGGACAGACCACAAGAACCTGGAATATCTCCACACCTCCAAGTGTCTGAATTCCAGGCAAGCTATGTGGGCCCTGCTTTTCACCCGGTTTAACTTCTCCCTCTCCTACCGACCGGGATCCAAGAATGTCAAGGCGGATGCACTGTCACACCGCTATAGCCCCACGGCTGCACCCTCGGACCCTGAGACCATCCATCCACCTCGTGCCTGGCAATCGCAGTCAGCTGGGGAATAAAGAATCAGGTCCGTGAGGCGCAGCACTCCCACCCGAACCCCGGGGGGAGGCCAGATAACCGGATGTTTGCCACTGACGCTATCCATCCCTCGGTCTTGAAGTGGGCCCACTGCTCCAGGCTTGCGTGACACCCGGGCTCCCATCGGACCCTGGCCTTTGTGCGACAATGCTTTTGGTGGCCTTTTGGTGGCCTAACATGGTCCCTGACATCACCGTCTGCATGATCAGTTAGCAGAACAAGACTCCTCGGCAAGCTCCAGCTGGTCTCCTTCAACTACTTCCTGTCCCTCACCGTCTCTGGTCTCACATATCCCTGGACTTTGTCACGGATCTCCCCTCATCTGATGGCAACACTGTCATCCTGACAGTAGTGGACAGGTTTTCCAAAGCCAGCCATTCCTCTCCCCAAGCTACCCTCTGCCAAAGAGATGGCCCAGTTCATGGTGCAGCACGTATCTTCCGGATCCATGGACTCCCGGTGGGCATGGTCTCATCCCGGTTCTGGAAGGCATTCTTCACACTCATTGGGTCGTCGGCCAGCCTGTCCTCTGGGATCCATCCTCAGTCTAACGGCAAGTTAAAGCGAGCCAGTCAAGACCTGAAAACGACTCTTCGCTGCCTCGTCGCTGCCAATCCCACCACCTGGAGCCAGCAACTCGTGTGCCCCCGCTCAGCCCCCGCTCTTCCCGGAGCAAGAGGTCGGCATACCCTCGGCCCAGATGTTCATCCGCCGCTGTCGCCGTACCTGGAAGAGAGACCAGTCGTCTCTTCTCAAGACCACCTCCAGATATCGACGACAAGCGGACCGCCACCGGAACCCGGCTCCCTGGTATTGGCTGTCCACTCGAGATCTGCCCCTCCGGGTGGAGTCCCGCAAACTTCCCCCCCGTTTTATTGGCCCTTTCCACATCTCCAAGATTCTTAGCCCCTCTGTTGTTCGTCTTCTGTTGCCCCGTACCACCCGTATACATCCCACCTTTCATGTGTCTAGAATTAAACCTATATCTCATAGCCCTTTTACTCCTGTTTTTTCTCTAATCCCTATTTTCCCCGTTTTTACCATTCTGCCTGCTCTAACCCTGAGCCTGCCTGCCGTTCTGTACCTTTCGGACTCTGCTCTGGATTACTGACCTCTGCCTGCCCTTGACCTGTCGTTTGCGTGCCTCCTGATTTTGTAATAAACATTCGTTACTTCAAACTGTCTGCACATGGGACGTCTCCTGAGCCGTGATACAAGGATTCCAGGGAATAAAGCCTGCACATAAATCTGGTAATGGGACCAGAGTACGGGTTCCAATTGCTGTGTGACCTCGCTAACCTGCATGGTCCTATAGGACTCTGCCCCTTTCTCTCTTCCATAGCACTGTAAACAGCATTGACTTTGGAGTGAAAATTGCAGTTTGTGTGTTACAGTCGGCTATACCGTATGCATGTACACCCTAATGCGTGAGATCTATATTGATAAACGCAGTTCAACACATGCAAGCCATGTCACCCTCACCTTTATATAGCCCTGGAAGTGGTTGACATAGATTTGAACTAGTTACTGAATTAACAGACCCTGACAGGGTTCCTAGTGCAGAGGATGCATATGAAGGCCAGCCAGAAGTCCGTATGAAAACCTTAATCAACAGTAAGCGGCCAAGACAAAATTGGGAATAATTAAGGGGGTGAACGTTATTTATAATAAGGATTAAATGGAGAAAATCTGACCTCTCAGCGAAATATATATTTTACCTAAACACTCCCTGAATGCTTGAAAAAAAAGAAAGCGACCCCCCCCCTAAACCCAAATGAATAATTAAAACATAATGTGGATAGCAGAGAACATCCTTACCGTTTAACCTTCACTATTTGAATAGACCAGAGCCTCGGATTTGCCGTTTAAGAAATTCTTCTTCTTCCTGTAAGCATTACATGGCAACGCAGGGATTTTGATAGCGCACCGGGCTGCAGGCCCGAAGGTTTGGGGTCACAAACCACCGTGGACAATAGTAGGGGTGGAAAGATCTCCTTTATAGTAAAAACATTACATGAATCTATCATCTAACTTGCAGGTCAGAGAAAAAAACATTGCCTTTTACAAACATTTCATGCAATTCTACGTCATTTTACATATTAGCAGAATATTTTTTAATAATACCACAAAAAGTACCTAACTACAGGCTAAGAATGGACAGAGAGACAGACATGTGTTCTTCATATCATGTTTCTCTAATGCCAAATCGGTGTGTCTTGTTTGCAACGAAACTGTCCCTGTTTACAAATAATTACATCTGAGATGTCATTAGGAATCTGAGCATGGCCCTTTCAAAAGTTAGGTCTACTTTTCCACCCCAGACAGTAACCCTTCTTCCATGGCTTAACTCAACGAGAGAACGTCACAAGTATTTCCTTACAAGCTGTCTGGGTTTAAACATCTTCCATTGTACAGAGAGTGAATAGCTTCATCAATAGACAGTGACAAAATTAGATGACTTTCCAAGAAAAATTATAGTTTTTCTCCTCGGCTGTGGAAGGTTGTAGCTCAGCTTCTGAATGTCAAAGAAATGAAACAGTGTTATCCCCATATGCATCAGAGTCGTGTCTTTCCAGGGTATTTAAGATATCTCCTAAATCTTAAAATAACAATGGGTAGGCCTGTGCTTTCACCGTTTACTTTAATAAAAGGTAGGTCTATGATGTACATTCATACCCCGCAATTCGAGTCCAGGTTTTTAACTGAACAGCCCTTCACTGACACGGAGGTAGGCTATTTAAAGAGCGCATGCTGGGTGGAGGAATTGGCCGACATTTCTATATGTATAGCAGCCTACAGCCTAATTTCCTCTGTGAAACAGGAAGGCCTACCTCTCATTTCTTGAATAGAATGAAATAGGCTCAAACACAAAGCCCTCTTGTTGTTAGTAAAGTCTAGTATAATTGAAGATGGTTTAAATGAATTACGCCTACTCGATGTTGCCTACTTTCAGCACCATGAGCTGTCCATTTTCAAGTCATTTCGCCGTGACTGCTGCTTCAAGTTTCAGCACCACAATGTAAGTTACTCGAATCTGGCTTATTGTGAGGTCAATAACTCTGATAAATGCAACGTGGGCAACAAACATATTGTTTCGATTAAAATCAATTATAGTAGTGGCAAGCTATCAAAGTTGACCTCCGGTCCTCCTCATCTTCCCCCTTTCCTACTCAAACTAAACAGTGCATAGGCTATAAGCTAGTCCGCACGCAAGATAATGCATTTTTTTGGACTAGACCATCGTTATTTTCGAAATCATTATTTTACTCTCCTCCTGAACTGCCACTGTAGGCCTACACCGTACAGCATTGGTCGGGCAGCACACACATTTTGGGGGATCAGCAGGAGCTCAGGATTGGAATATCCATTGCAGTGTGTAATGCAGCCTTGTTTTATTCACACCATCCCAGCAGCCATCTTAGAAATATAACTTTGCTCTGTGCTTCTCTGAGCATGCACTTCGGAGCCTATAGCCAATAGGCTATGGGATCATTTGATTGAGACCACTCTATAGGCGCGTGATATTGCGCGCCCAGAAGAGAATCAGAGATGATGGGGGGGGGGGGGGGGGGGGGGGGCACACAGCTTGTTTTCTTATTAGACCTTTCAAAAGAAGTCGCCTATAGTTTATTACAGTGGCACCCACATGACATTGGTGCCCACATCATTGCCTAGTGGTTTTGGGGATGCTATGCCTCCCACATATGCTATTTATTTGATTCAAAACTGCTTTAGCCGGATACTAAAAAGGTATCAGGAAATCACTCGACTACGTCAATCTTTCGTTAATAAAATACATTTCACCCCATGCGTGTAGTTTGGGATGAAAAGTATTTGTAATTGCAGCAGAAATTGCACGGATAGGTGCTAGTGCTTGTCATTGCAGGGACCGGCAGTTAAACCATACCGCTGGTACAGCAGCCTTGTGCAGTAGCTTGCCCTATCTCATTTGGCAGATATCAACGCAGGCTTCCCCAATGCAACACTGTAACCGGCAAATGTTCGAAGACAGCGACACGCTACAATGTAACAAACCCACAACATACAACATTGCTATGCCATCTTCCCGTTGTCTGGCAATGAGGATTAAAGGGATATTAGTATTATATTTCAACAATCACACGTAAGCCGTGTGGACTACATGTAGCCCAACCGTAGCCAGCGGACCAGTTTATTCCCTTTTATTATGAAGTAGAATGTTAGGATAATCCACATAAGACATTCAAGTGCACAGTCCCAACCCCGATTGATGCAATGAGTCAAAAGCAATTCGTGGGAACTAGAAGTAAAACAGCCCGCACGTCAGTGATGCACCCTCAATCAAATCCACCAAACCCACAATAACCTACAGAGTAGCCCATATGTCCTAGCCCATGTCAGCATAACCCATTAAAGACGACCAGTGCGTTCACATCATCCACGTTTAGACAAGCGACAAGGACTAACCTGTCTGTCCTTTGCCGAGGGTCTTTTCCAAACGATAAGGTCCCACATAGTTCATATAGTGTGCGCTGTTGTCTTTGCCAGAAGATGACATTTTGTGGGAATTTAGTAATACGTCTCACAGAATAATAAATACAATTCAAAATTCTCGTTTCAAATCAACGGAAACCGTATGTTATTCCACAGCGGCTGCTGCTCTCGGGTTGGCCTCCTCTCTCTCGCCTCACGCAGATGGTCGGTGGGATTCTCTCTTCTCTGGGTCCCTTTCTAACCTATTTTGTTAGTTCACTCCCCTCTGTCTCTACCTCCTCTTTTCACTGCTGAAATGTGGCGTCTTTAAATCTGGATAACATGGTGTTCTTTTCCTCCGTGTTCGTATTGTGGAGAGGAAGCGAGACGCGGTGAACACAGCTTTGGCACAACCCGTTGACGGGGAAATCTAACCAGATAGTGTTTTAGTGCTGACTGACGCCAACGTCTGAGTTCTATGAATACGCATGCGCACAGCGCGCACAACGCAGGGGCTGGTTGGCCCGGCACGTCATCGGGCGAAAGCAGGGAATCAGCACGCTGCACAAAACGAATGCAATCACTTTTCACCCGGTTTAAACTCCTTCCACCGGGGTAACCCGGGCCAGATAAAGGAATCCCTTAATTTAATTCAGGTCTAAGTGACAGAATAGTATTACGGGGGAATCAGCGCAGTAGCCTCCTGTTATTTGCCAAGCATATTTGTAAATATTCACAAAAGTGATTAACATTGACAAACCAACTATATAATAGAATAGTGACCAGCAAAGAGAATTGGTGACAAAATCTATCCTAAATCTTGTCTAGCCTTTACCCAATAAAACAAGTAGCTTTCTGATTAAGTGTATTAGCAACACTCTGTAGCTACGCTAACCTACTGTAGCGACCCGCACAGACAGCTGTGTGTTATGTGTTAGGCTAGTAGGTGGTTGTGTTGTACTGACCAGTACCCAGTGTTCGCGGTGTCCGACATGTCAATCAACCTGCTATCTGCCAATCACGGGAATGCCTGGAATGTTCTGATGCCGGGCATCCTGGCGGTTGGCGGAGTGGCGTGGAAGGGGGTTGGGCAGGGGGATGGAGCATTGGAAGTTAAGACCAGGTTTCGCCTTTGTTCTCTCTCTTACGTCTGGGCTTCACAAGAGAAGGTCACGATTGGCTTGTGGGTTATCTTTCATTTATTTGGCGTGGGCTACGGCCAAACAGTAGCCTGTGTAAAGTTGGTTTAATAAACCGTCCATTCGTAAACTCAATCCTCTGTCTGGACAGTTGTTCTTTTATGATCTAGTCAGGTCATTACACTACCTTGCTGGTTCCCTGTCAGTCGCTCGTCCTCAGAGAGACTACCTCATAGCTGCTTTAGTACTTTGATGTCAGTCTGAGCATCTGTACAGGTTGTGTCCCTGTGTCCCAACCTCTCCTCCTCCTTCTCCCCCACTCCTCCTCCTAAATCGCCAGTAACATCTTCCCCAGGTCTACCTTCTCACACCTTCCCTGGCACTTCCTATCTTCCCTCGCTGATCAAATCAGATCACATTTTGTTCGACACATGCGCCGAATACAAGAGCTGTAGACCTTACCGTGAAATGTTTACTTACAAGCCCTTTAACCAACAATGCAGTTCAAGAAATAGAGTTAAGAAAATGTTTACTAAATTAACTAAAGTGAAAATAAAATAAATGAGTAACACAAGACAATTACATAACAGTAATGATGCTATACGCAGGGGATACCAGTACCTAGTCAATGAGCGGACGTACAGATTACTTGAGGTAATTTGTAAAGTGACTATGCATAGATAATATCAGCAAGTAGCAGTAGTGTAAATACAGGAAGGGGGGGGGGGGGGGGGTCAATGTAAATAGTCCAGGTGGTCATTTGATTAATTGTTCAGCAGTCTTATGACGTGGGGGTAGAAGTTGATAAGGAGCCTTTTGTCCTAGACTTGGCACTCCAGTACTGCTTGCCCTGCGGTAGCAGAGAGAACAGTCCATGACTTGGGTGACTGGAGTCTTTGACAATTTTTTGGGCCTCCCTCTGACACGCCAAGTATAGAGGTCCTGGATGTCAGAAAGCTTGGCCGCAGTGATGTACTGGGCCGTATGCACTACCCTCTGCAGTGCCTTAGAGTCAGACGCCGAGCAGTTGCCATACCAGGCGGTGATGCAACCGGTCAGGATGCTCTCGATGGTGCAGCTGTAAAAAATAATTGAGGACCTGGGGACCCACTTCAGCCCCGTCGATGTTAATGGGGGCCTGTTTGGCTCTCCGTTTCCTATAGTCCACAACCAGCTCCCTTGTCTTGCTCACGTTGAGGGAGAGGTTGGTGTCCTGGCACCACACTGCCAGGTCTCTGACATCCTCCCTATAGGCTGTCTCATCGGCTGTCTATATTCTGTCAGCCCCGGTGTTGAGGATCAGCGTGGCAGATGTGTTATTGCCTGCCCTTACCACCTGGGGGAGGCCCGGATCCAGTCCAGGATCCAGTTGCATAGGGAGGTGTTTAGTCCCAGGGTCCTTAGCTTAGTGATGAGCTTTGTGGGCACTATGGTGTTAAACACTGAGCTATAGACAATAAACAGCATTCTCACATAGGTGTTCCTTTTGTCCAGGTGGGAAAGGACAGTGTGGAGTGCGATTCAGATTTTGGTCATCTGAGGACCTGTTGGGGCGGTATGCGAATTGGAGTGGGTCTAGGGCTTCCGGCATGATGGTGTTGATGTGAGCCAGGACCAGCCTTTCAAAGCACTTCATGACTACATGAGTGAGTGCTACGGGGCGGTAATCATTTCGGCAGGTTACCTTCACTTTCTTGGGCACAGGGACTATGGTGGTCTGTTTGAAACATGTAGTTTTTACAGACTCGGTCAGGGAGAGGTTGAAAATGTCAGAGAAGACACTTCCCAGATGGTCTGCGCATGCTTTGAGTACACGACCTGGTAGTCCGTCTGTCCCCGCGTCTTTGTGAATGTTGACCTGTTTAAAGGTTTTGCTCACATCAGCTACGGAGAGCGTGATCACATAGTCATCTGGAACAGCTGGTGCTATCATGCATGCTTTAGTGTTGCTTGCCTCTAAGCGAGCATAAAAGGCATTTAGCTCATCTAGAAGGCTCGCGTCACTGGGCAGCTCACTGCTGGGTTTCCCTTTGGAGTCGCTAATATTTTTCAAACCCTGCCACATCCAACGAGCGTCACAGCCGGTATAGTACGATTTATTCTAAGTCCTGTATTGATGCTTTGCCTGTTTGATTGTTTGTTTGAGGGCATAGCAGGATTTCTTAGAAGCTCCTTGAAAGCGGCAGCTCTAGCCTTTCGCTCGGTGCGGATGTTGCCTGTGATCCATGGCTTCTGGTTGGGATATGTACAATATATACGGTCACTGTGGAGACAACGTCGTCGATGCACTTATTGATGAAGCCGGTGACTGAAGTTACTGTATATACTCCTCAATGCCATTGGATGAATCCCAAATCATATTCCAGTCTGTGCTAGCAAAACAGTCCTGTTGTGTAGCATCTGCGCCATCTGACCAATTCCGTATTGAACGAGTCACTGGTACTTCCAGCTTTTGTTTTTTTGCTTGTAAGCAGGAATCAGGAGGATAGAATTATGATCAGATTTGTCAAATGGAGGGCGAGTGAGAGCTTTGTATGCTTCTCGTTGTGTGGAGTAAAGTTGATCTTGAGCTTTTTTCTGGTTGCACATGTGACATGCTGGTAGAAATGAGGTAAAATGGATTTAAGTTTGCCTGCATTAAAGTCCCTGGCCACTAGGAGCATTACTTTTGGATGAGCATTTTTTTGTTTGCTTATAGCCTTATACAGCTCGTTGAGTGCGATCTTAGTTCCAGCATCGATTTGTGGTGGTAAATAGATGGCTACGAATAATATAGATGAGAACTCTTGGTATTGCGGTCTACAGCTTATCATGAGGTATTCTACATCAGGCGAGCAATACCTCGAGACTTCTTTATATTAGTCATCGCGCACCAGCAGTTATTGCCAGTTATTAAATAGACACACACCCCCACTCCTCATCTCAGACGTAGCTGCTCTGTCCTGCCCATACACGGAGAAGCCAGCCAGCGCTATATTATCCGTGCCATTGTTCAGCCACGTCTCGGTGAAACATAAGATATTCCAGTTTTAATGTTGGTAGGATAGTCTTAATCGTAGATCGTCCAGGTTGTTTTCCAATGATTACACGTTGGCTAACAATACGGAGGGAATTAGTGGTTTACCTACTCGGCGGTGAATTCTTACAAGGCATCCCACCATACCCCCCCCTTTTCCTCTGTCTTTTGTAGGGGGAAAACGAACAAAATAGCACTGTAGGTTAGGAGCCCGTAAAACAGCAGCCATCACCTCCGGCGCCATTATAGGGTCTCTCTACCTCTGCATCAGGGCCTTCTCTATTTTTTCTTATGTCGCTGATGGGTTGAAATGTTTGGTGAAAACATTTTTTTTAAGAGATCCTATGGAAATAACGATGCCACCAAAAAAAATAATATATATATATATATATATATATATATGTAATACATGTTTTCACTAGATGTTTTTGTGTGTGTGTGTGTGTGTGTGTGTGTGTGTGTGTGTGTGTGTGTGTGTGTGTGTGTGTGTGTGTGTGTGTGTGTGTGTGTGTGTGTGTGTGTGTGTGTGTGTGTGTGTGTGTGTGTGTGCTCTCATGTGTGCACATGTTTGAAGCATTTATGTGCGTAACACTGGGTCACTTGATTAAACCAGAGGTTGGTCCCTACTTTATGGTGTTGACTACCATCTCTCCTCTCACACACACACACACACACACACACACACACACACACACACACACACACACACACACACACACACACACACACACACACACACACACACACACACACACACACACACACACACACACACACACACACACATCTATCTCATCACTCCTGAACAACAAAAGTACTGACCCAGCCAGGTCTGTGACAGATGGGGCTCCCCCCCTCTCCTCTCCTCTCTTCCCCCTCCCCCCCATTATCCAAGTCCTCCCCCACCTCGGTTGCTAACAAAGGAAGGGGCCTCAGATGCACCCTCACAAGAGAGCTTTCACTCAAACCACTTCCTGTTAATTATTTGTGACCCCTCCCCCGACCCGTATCTATGAGAGGGATCCATCATGTGCTTTCTCTTAAATGTATGTTACGGCGCAATATGTCCTCACTGAGGACATGATCCCCCGTGTTATGATCCCTTATGGATGGATACATGATTTGACACAACACGGGTCCATGCCAACAGGATGGATAGGGGATATTCAGCCACACTTGGAGGACAATGGAAATTGAAGGCAAAACCCCACCCTTTTTCGGCATTACATACACTGTCCATATTAGGACATACAGCTATCATCAGGGAGCATCAATTATAATACACCTTGAATGGACTGAAAGCTTGAGGTAGAAGGCAACATCGTACTTTCACTGTGTCGGACAAGACCAAGCAACACTATAGCCATGGGGTCATGTTTAGAATGAATCCCTTAATCCTGACTGGAAGGGCATTTCTACTCCACAGATTGCTCTGGCAATTCTCACATATAAACGTCATTGGGAGGAAAAACGTGCTTTTTACATTTGTATGACTCATTTTTTTGTTGAAAATCATGATGAAATTGGCAATCTTAAGGCCTTTTCAGAACTGCTTAAGACTCTATGATCTGTGAACCATGCATGATACGGACAACATGTTGGTGTTATTATATTCCATATAGTGTTTTCTCAAATATGGAGTATTTCTAGATTCTGAAAGACACATTTTCACATTAATTTATTCAACATTAAACGTGTTAATATCTAAAACAACTTTTATTTATTTAGCTTATTTGTAGAAATATTGTTTGTAACAATCTAGTCTTCAAACGCGTCAGTGTGTGCTCTGATACTTTTATTGATATGACCCATTTTATACATAGAAATGTACATTATAGGTCACTAACCAATCACGACCCTACTATAGGATTGCACATTCAGCATGTCACTTGCAGAGGGAGCTCCCATTCACAATGTTTGTGGTGCTCATAAAATGTATCATTCCTTCAGAATCCACCGGAGAGCCCACTCTGTCAATGTTATGTATTTATATAGTATATATTTTTTTACAAAGAATGTGTCTAAAAATGAACAAAATCAAAATCAAAAAGAGTTGTTTTGAGATATTCCCCCAAAAATGATGTTAAATAAATGAATGTGAAGATTTTTATTTCAGAATCAATACATACGACAGATTTTATTTAGAGCACACTATTCGGAGTATAATTACACCAAGATGTTGTCTGTAATCATGAACGGTTTACAGATCATAGGATCATACAGAAAGTATGTATATGTCTAAAAAGGGCAAAGAAATTGCCACTTTCATCATGATTTTCTTAAAAATGGTTTTTGATACAAATTTTAAAAAGCATTTATAACATCATTCCCCCCAATTAAGTTTCTACGTGAGAAACGCTAAAACAATCTGAGATACCAAAAACATTTTCCCCTCCCGCTGGTGTGGAATCGCCCGGAAGGCTCTGCCACTAGATATCTCCAAGGGAATGTTTGTATCCATAATCATATTGGAGTCCAGGTGTCTAATCTGTTAAAATGCTGGAATTACATTTGTAGACAACCCCTCTGAAATACACTGCACCAATAAAACGTATTGTAATATGCCTACAGTACACTCTTAAACATTTACAGAGTTATTTGTTTTGTCCCTACAGGAGAACCCTTTTTGGTTCCATGTAGAACTCTTGGGTGGGGGAAATGTTTCTACTGATTAACCTGGTTTCAGAGCCTTTAGTATTATTCTGTACGAAAATGTGAGACTCCTTTTCGTATGATATGTTACATTTCGTATGGTATGGTATGTATTAATTTGTGGATGTCCATCACCCATTTCGTATGATATCTTACGAATTACAATTCCTATTATCTGTAACAAATTTGCAAATCATACAATACGTTACGAATTAGCAAAACATACTAAATGTTACGAAGTTGCAAAACATGTGATATGTTATGAATTCTAGCTAGGTGGCTAATATTAGCTAGGCTAGGGGTTAGGGTTAAGGGTTAGGGTTAAGGTTATGTTTAGGAGTTAGGTTAAAGGGTCAAGGTTAGGGTTAGGGGAGGGGTTAGCTAAAAGGGTTAGGGTTATGGGAAGGGTTAGCGTAAAGGGTTAAGGTTAGTGTTAGGGGAAGGGTTAACTAACGTGCTAAGTAGTTGAAAGTAGCTAAAAAGTATTAAGTGCTGTAGTTGAAAAGTTGCTAATTAGCTCAAGTTGTCCGTGATGAGATTCAAACCGAGATTCAAACCGTTGGGTTGCGTAACATATCATACTAATTTGAGTGTCCCGGATTTACTTTACCAAGTTACGCCTAGTCTATGAGACCAGGCTTTACTGAACATTTAGTGGTGAAAGGGTTACATTAACAAAAAATAGGACATTTTCAGAGGATTTCCTTAGAGGACTATTGAATAACCAGTTATGGTTCTAGGTAGCAGCTTCTTTTCTAAGAGTGTACATGTATGTAATTTATTATGGATACCCTAATGAAACAGTACTGTTGGCTGTATATACATGTAGTCTATACAGAACCCACACTTGCTCTTTTGAAGGCTTAGGCCCTGAGGTTTTTGTCAAACAGATTGTGACAAATTATGTTGTACAGGGTGCTATGAAGTCCAAATAAAAGTGATATATTGATTTGAGTAAAAAAAAAAGTTTTATCAGAGCATGGTCCAACCAGTGTGAGATCACAGGTGCTGAGGAACACTGTTAGCTGAGACTAATTGCTGTAGACAGCAAAGAGCATGCTTGTTTTTTCTCTAGCTGTCACACTCTAGCAAAACACACTGACCTCCTGCCTGACCTCTCTCTCTCTCTCTCTCTCTCTCTCTCTCTCTCTCTCTCTCTCTCTCTCTCTCTCTCTCTCTCTCTCTCTCTCTCTCTCTCTCTCCACACATTAATCTCTCCTTTCCTCTCCCACCACCCCTTCTACCCTCCCCTCCCCTCTCACTTTCTCCCTACCTATCTTTCTTCCTCTGCTCCCCACCACCTCTCCATCTCTCTACATCTCTCCCTCGACCTCTCCCCTCCAGCCCTTCATCTCTCTCTTTCTCCATCTCTTCATCTCTCGACATCCCTCCATCTTTTCGACCTCTTCCCTCCATCCTTCCATCTCTCTCTCTCCATCCTTCACCTCTCTACATCCCTCCATCCCATGACCTCTCCCATGCATCTCTGTCTCTCCATCCCTTCGTCTCTGTCCCTCGATCCCTTCCTCCCATTCTCTCCCTCACTCCTTCACTCTCTCTCTCCATTTCTCTCCCTCGATCAATTCCTCCGCTCCCCTCCCCTCCATCTCTTCACTTCCACCCCACGTCACCCACACTTAGTGATTAGTGTGTGAACAAGCCATTAGCACCAGAGGCAATTCAGTGAGTCTTCCAGCCATCACGTCAGAGCCAAACTCCCACAGGCTACAGCACCCGCAGACATCTTTTAGTCATTTCTACAGTCTTAGAAAAAAGGGTTCCAAAAGGGTTCTTCAGTTATCCCCATAGGATGACCCTTTTTGGTTCCAGGTAGAACCCTTTTTGATTCCAGGTAGAACCCTTTTAGATTCCATGTAGAACCCTCTGTGGGAAGGATCTACATGAACCCAAAATAATTATACCTGGAACCAAAAGATCTTCTATGGGGACAGCTGAAGAACCCTTTTAGGTTCTAGATAGCACTTTTTTTTTCTCGAAGACTGTATACAGGAGCAGCAACAGACTTTTTTTACTGAGCAAGAGCTAAGGAATTATCAACTGAGGTCAAAAATAGAATATTGCTTTTAAAAACCACTGTGACTGCCTACGACAGAATGACGCCTGACACATTTTAGATAGTACACAACACTTTGAGTTTGGGTGATAGTTCCATGTTTACTCTAGAAAGTTCTGTGGCCATTCCCTCTGTAACTAAAATGTGAGCAAAAAACGTATCTTGTGACTGATCAGATCAGAGACATGAACACATGAAAGACAGTTTAGAGGGACAGTATGCACATACAGTATTAGACACAGCAAAAACATCAGTTCCAGTCTCTGACATTTAGAGGCATCTAGTGCTAGTGAAGGCTTAGCCTGCAGTCTATTTCTGCATTAGTCAGCTCTATTGTGGCTGTCAGGCCAACAAGCTCCAGTGACATATTTCAAGCCGGAACTATAGGTCTTATGGAGAAAATATCTCCCCACAGTTTTACAGGACAAATAACAAAACACAGTACAACACAGCACATTACAACAACACAGCACATCGCAGAACAGCACAGCACAGCACAACACAACACAGGACTGGACAACACAACAAATCACAGCACAGCACTGCACCGCACAACAAAGCACAACATAGCACAACAAAATTCAAAACAACACAACTCAACTCAACACAAATAAAGACAGCGGTTAAGTGAACCAATGAGAGAATTCCCCCACCAAAACACCTGCTAACATTGCGGTTATTAGGACAAGGACAGAACACGGTATCAGCCCTCACCTCTCTGATAGGAACACCACAGTACCACCTCATTGGGTGACCTATTTCTCTCTATCTGGACCCATATTCATAAAGCATCTCAGTGCTGATCCAGGATCAGGTCGCTCCTGTTCATTTCGTCTCATTCATTATGATCTAAAAAGCTAAACTGATCCTACATCAGCACTCCTACTCCGTGATGCTTTATGATTATGAATAAGGGCCCGTGTCAGTTTGCACTGTTCGGTAAAACACAGACATACTGCGTCTTTACCCACTTAACCAACATTGTCCACTCAGCAACAGTCGTCACTGGTTTCCTGGGAGTCCTGGGAAACATCAAAACGTTGAAACAAACACACACACATAATCCAACCGTGTTGTAATATTATTGTCACAGTGCTGTTTATGCGTCCCATGTGTCCATCCCGACGAGGAACCAGCCTATTAGGTTCATACAAGGAAATTAAATAATGGAAAACCCTCTTTGCTCTTAAATTTTCCCCCAGCCTCTGCTGTTAAACTGTACACAAGACGGTTGAGCTGTCTCTCTCTCTCTATCTCTCTCTATCTCTCTCTTTCTCCCTCTATCTCTTCCTCTCGTTGACGGACTGTCTTTCTCTCGTGATGCTCTTTCTATTTCCGTCTGTCTCTCTCCTTTCATCTCCTTCAACTCGTTTCCCTGAGGCAGGCTGTTACATATCATCACTTACCAGACTAAAAAAGGGACAATGTGATTTTCAGAGTTACCTAAGTCGGTTGGGTTAACTCAAAGCACTCAAAGACCCTTAGTCAATCAAACATACATTTTCAAGACAAGGTAGAGCAACATTCTACTGTACTGCGGCAGGTAGCCTAGTGGTTAGAGCGTTGGACTAGTAAGATCAAATCCCTGAGCTGACAAGGTAGAAATATGTCATTCTGCCCCTGAACAAGGCACTGTTCCTCGGCTGTCATTCAAAGTAAGAATGTATTCTTACAGTTTTTTTCAATTGTTTAAGCACAATTTTGAAAACATGGCCCGGTTTGTCAAAACACTACACACAATTAGCACAACTCTACACCAAAGTAGCACAACACTTTAGATCATTTGCAAAATGGAACACTTTTGTCAAAACTATACACGACTTCATAAAAATGATATTTTGTTACCATACGAAACACACACATTTCATATGACTTCAATCTTTTTGAACCAGTTACACACTGCTGTTGCTAACCTAAAACACTTTTAGCAAGTCTAATTGTCAGTGATTAGTGTAGTGTGAATGAAGTACACAGAGAAAGTGCAACTATACAAACACTACACAAGACCAACGCTGCAGACTGAGTAAAATATCATTTATTTCTCTCCATATACCCAAATCAGTCAACATGTCAACATGGAGAATCACAACAAAACATGTCCCAGTTTTCATGCTACTACAGTAGTGTGCATAACACTGTTAGCTCAGCAAACAGACAAACTTAAAATACTGTATCCAGTACAGGTTACAATTACAGTAAATAACAACAACAGACAAACTTAAAATACTGTATCCAGTACAGGTTACAATTACAGTAAATAACAACAACAGACAAACTTAAAATACTGTATCCAGTACAGGTTACAATTACAGTAAATAACAACAACAGACAAACTTAAAATACTGTATCCAGTACAGGTTACAATTACAGTAAATAACAACAACAGACAAACTTAAAATACTGTATCCAGTACAGGTTACAATTACAGTAAATAACAACAACAACAAACAGAAAAAATAAACAGAAAAAAACTGACAATATTGTACAGAAAATACTACAGTAAACATACTATACATTATCTCTTCGCCTAGCTGGATCTGGCCAGAGAATTTCATCAACATCACAAGCAATATCGTCATTAGCAAGACAACGCGGGAAGAACCGTCTTGAATGTCGAATCCATCCTTGCACAGCTGCACCGTCGACTTGGTCACAGGCGTCCTCCATGGCCTGAATGAGGGGTACCTGAGCCTGGTGCTGGAGATCGTAAACCTTCCACCGCCATGCAGAGAAAAACTCTTCGATAGGGTTTAGAAACGGAGAGTATGGTGGAAGGTATAGTACTGTCAACTGTGGATGGTGTTGAAACCAGTTCTGGACCAAAGCAGAGCGGTGGAATGACACATTGTCCCAGAAGACCGTGTATTGCATCTGGTGCATTTCATTACCTACTGTGACGATGTGGTGCAATCGGTCCAAAAATGCGAGAATGTGAGGTGTGTTGTAAGGGCCCATTTTGGCATGACGGAGGACAACCCCATGCTGTGAAATGGCAGTGCAAAGGGTGATGTTATCCCCACGTTGCCCTGGGACATTGATTATAGCCCTGTGGCCAATGATATTTCTGCCTCGCCTTCTTGCTTTTGTGAGGTTGAACCCTGCCTCATCAGTATACAGTATATGAATTCATGCAGGATTTCCTCAGCATCCATCTGCAAAACTCCCTGAAATACAGTGAAAGACAAGATTGTGTAGTTCAGGATAGGTCTAGTATACAGTCAATGTTAAAAAGTCCTGTGTGCAGTATGCAACATCACAGTGCTAAAGTGAACAATACAAACCTCCACATACTCATGCCGCAGCCGTTTGACCCTCTCTGAATTCCGCTCAAAAGGCACTCGGTAAAGTTGTGTCATTTGAACCTGATGTCTTTTCAGGATGCGTGCCAGTGTTGACTGAGAGACCTGATGGACATTATTGAAAATGGCATGGTCACCGATAATGTTGGCTTGTAGTTCTCTGAGCCTGATAGCATTATTGACCAAAAACATGTCTATTATCTCTCTCTCTTGTTCTTGCGTGAATATGGGCCCCCTTCCTCCTTGTCGTTCCCGACCCTCAATCCTATGTAGAGAATAATACATGTAACTTACTGTACAATGTCACAGGAAGGGGTATCACAAGTGCGGATATGGTGCATACAATAAGCGGCTGATTACTGTAACTGTAGACAGATCTTCTTTTACCTGTTTTCCTGTCGAAAAGTGACATTATGACAGATGCCACTGTATATCTGCTAAGATTTGGCTGAACTCTCAGTCCAGCCTCCCTCAGCGTCAATCCGTGGTTCACAACATGGTCCACTAGTGTTGCACGAATGTCATTTGATAAGTTTGGTCCTCTTCTTCTTTGTGCACATTCTCCTCCTGCTTCAGGTCGTCCTCGACCTCTGACTCTGACTCTGACTCTGACTCGGCCTCTGCCTCTTCCTCTACCTCCTTCTCTGTGTACTCCTCCTCTCACCCTCACTCTTCTTCTGACTCCTTCCATTTTGGTTGAAGGCAGGTGAACCTACCTCCTGCATTTAGTGCTTATAGTATAGTGCTTAAACCTGATTGGTGTGTCTACAATTTAGCAATCATGTGTTTGTGCACCTGATGGCTGTGTTTAACAGATTGGCTCATAGGTGTGGTAATTTGACAGTCAGTGCTTTTGAATTGCAAGCAAGTGACATCATGATATACTTCTGTGTCTGATGTATACAAGTGTGTTTAGTGTTTTGCAAATCACTGTGTGTAATGTTTTGCAAATAGTGTGAAGCTGACTATGTGCTTACAGTTGTGCAAATCTAGCCTTGTGTTTTGCTCCTTGAGTGTAAGGTTTTGCTAATTGTGGGAAAAGTTCAATTGTAGTGTGTCAGCAATCGTAAAAAACTGTAACTGACTTGCCTAGTTAAATAAAGTGCAAGGAATCGTGTTTGAATTGATATCAAGTCGGGTTTCTCTTTGCTCTCTGACACAGTAAGTATTGGTTTATTGTTTTGTCTTAACCTGAAAAGGGCCAGCTCAAGAAAATCTGTTATTGACAGTAAACGGTGAAGACACATCTGTTATATGGCGATGACAGAAGACATTCACCAAACCACTCATTTGAATCACAGACAGACCTTGAAAGGGCATCATGATAACAGCATGTGCTAAGCAGTGCAAATCAGGTATTCATTCCTTCAGCGGCGCTGCTGGTCCAATAGTTGTTTACATCGGCTTACTTATATGTACAGTTTACATGGTTCAGTGGGTGTCTTTGTTTAGCTGGTGGTCTCAGGGGAATAGATTAGCATCCTAACAAGAGTGTGTGTGTGTGTGTGTGTGTGTGTGTGTGTGTGTGTGTGTGTGTGTGTGTGTGTGTGTGTGTGTGTGTGTGTGTGTGTGTGTGTGTGTGCGTACAAAAGGAGGGTTGGGGAGCTACTTAAGAACAACGACAGAGGAGAAGTCATACACTCTTAGAAAACAGGGTTCCAAAAGGGGTTTTCGGCTGAACCCTTTTTGGTTCCAGGTAGAACCCTTTTGGTCCATGGAAAACAAAATGGTTGTACTTGGAACAAAAAGGGTTCTACCTGGAACCAAAAAGGGGTTTTCCTATGGGGACAGCCGAAGAACCCTTTTAGGTTCTAGATAGCACCTTTTTTTTTAAAGAGTGTAGGTCATCCTGTGTGTTTCGCCAGTATCCGTCAACCCAACAAAGCTTTGCTCCAACACAATAACAGCTGCCATGTCACACATCCCACCTCCTCATGGACACATCCACACATCACAGATCACGTGTGTGTGTGTGTGTGTGTGTGTGTGTGTGTGTGTGTGTGTGTGTGTGTGTGTGTGTGTGTGTGTGTGTGTGTGTGTGTGTGTGTGTGTGTGTGTGTGTGTGTGTGTGTGTGTGCGTGTGCGTGTGTGCGTGCATGAGCATGCACGTGAGTGTTTTCACACGCATGTGGGTGTGGATGCATGTGTCTGTGCTCTCACACGTACATGTCTGCTAGTGTGTACAGTAGGTGTGTGTGCACATATTTGTGTGTGTGTGTTCAGAACAGTAACATATGGCTATGCCAATGCCTAGGGGATACACACAGGAGTAGGCTGCTGCTGAGTCTTGTCTAGTTAACAGTCTAACACATATACAGAGGTTCTGTCTGCTTGGGGAAAACCAACAATACCCAGTCTGGTCTCTTAGGTCCACCTGATTCTGCTTTTCTACTCCCCACAGCACTTCATTGATGAGTTGGAAGTTATTGATCCGCCAGAAAATGCACGACTCACCTGGCTAACCAAGTCTAATCATTTACTGCTGAGAAGGTAGACGGTTGGAGAGAACTGTCAGAGACTACAATACCATCTACTAGGAGTGGACTGGAGTCTCTCACTTCTGCTTAGGTCAAGTATACTTACAGTACTGTATACAGAACCTATGTGTCTCTTAAAAAATAGAGTTTATCTCAATAAGACTAGCTAACCTGAATAAAGGAGTTCTGACCTAGGATTTGCCGTTTAGATTGTAATGAATGAAACGGGGGGGGGGGGACCAGCACTCCTACTCATAGATTCTTCATGAATATGGGCCAAAAGAGACTGAACGAGGGAACACAAACCAAGAAGGGAAAAACAAGTGCTTCCTTGTTATCACTTGGTGGGCTGTCATGTAAATAATAGCTGTGTACGGCACAAATTGTTAGCTATCACGCAGAGAATGTAGTCGTAAGTCTTTCTGCAGTGCATCGGTAATTACACAGTGCTAATGGAGAATGCCGCATTGCGAAGATATTCAGACCAGATGACCGCGATTACATTTACAACACACAATAATTACAAATCATGTATTACAACATTGGACTGATTTCTCTTCTCCTCTTGCTGTTCTTTTCCCCTTCTTTGTCTGCGTCTGTTAGTGGGTCGTTTGCAACCATGTCCCTTCCCCCTTCTGTCTATGTGCATTAGAAGTCAGACGATTCACACGGTTGTTTTGAAAAGAGACTGGTGGTTGGTTACCTGTGTCCCTGTGTCGTACAGGGCGTGTGTGTGTGTGTGTGTGTGTGTGTGTGTGTGTGTGTGTGTGTGTGTGTGTGTGTGTGTGTGTGTGTGTGTGTGTGTGTGTGTGTGTGTGTGTGTGTGTGTGTGTGTGTGTGTGTGTGTGTGTGTGTGTGTGTGTGTGTGTGTGTGTGCGAGAGAGAGAGCGAGAGAGTGTGTGGTTCCATGCCTATGTGCGTGCACGTGAGTACTTCAACCATGATTGGCATGTCTGAGAGAACACAGAATTGCAAACACACCTGTCTGTATTCCTTTTCCAATCTCTCCACGTCTTTCTGGCTAATTAGGCCAGAAAGGCTTGGCCCTAATTTATGTTTTCTCTGTTACCTGGATCTGCATGGCAAATGGTCCAGGAACACAAAGAAAGCACAAAGAACAATGCCCAAGGACTAGTCAGCCCTTCCCCCTCTGAGCGTCTAATATGTATCTCTCTGTTACAGTATCCAGAGGACTGACTATTGAATGTTTGATAGAATAATTCTATAGTATCCATGCTTGGTATCTATCTGAAACTTTTGCCTGAGGATAACTCTGATGCTATCAACAGTGCATCCAGAAAGTATTCCAGACCCCTGGACTTTTTCTGCATTTTGTTAAGTTACAGCCTTATTCTAAAATGGATGAAATTGAACAATTCTCAGCAATCTACACACAATACCCTGTAATGACAAAGCAATAACAAGTTATTAGACATCTTTGCAAAAATAAATAAATAATACAATTTAAAAAAATACCTTATTCACATAGACCCTTTGTTATGAGACTCGAATTTGAGCTCAGGTGCATCTTGTTTCCGTTGATCATCCTTGAGATGTTTCTAGAACTTGATTGAAGTCCACCTGTGGGAAATTCAATTGATTGGACATGATTTGGAAAGGCACACCTGTCTATATAAGGTCCCACAGTTGACAGTGTATGTCAGAGCAAAAAGCTCCAAGACAGGATTGTGTCGAGGCACAGATCTGGGGAAGGGTACAAAGAAATGTCTACAGCATTGAACACAGTGGCCTCCGTCGTTCTAAAATGGAAGAAGTTTGGAACCACCAAGGCTCTTCCTAGAGCTGACTGCCCGGCCAAACTGAGCAGTCCGGGGAGAAGGGCCGTGATCAGGGAGGTAACCAAGAACCTGATAGTTACTCTGACAGAGCTGCCTCTGTGGAGATGGGAGAACTTTTCGGAGAGGAAAATTAACATGTAACATGTTTACCTACTTTGTTTAATATTAATAGTTAACAATTATATATACTTAACAAATAGTAAGACATTTATGTTCTACTAAGGCTGTGTTTTTGTAAAGGGATAGGTTCTACTCCAGCTCCCTGCAGCTGGAGGCGTGTGGTGTAGGGTTTTACTCGAGGTAGGGCTATCTGGAGCTGACAATTGATTTAATGTTGATAAAACATACAGCATGCATTTCATAGAATGAGTTGCTGTTTGCGTAATATAAGGTACCAGGGAGAGATGGCTCGGGTATGGACAATGATGAGAGGAACCTTGTCTTAAGGGCCAAACTCTGGTTTCTATACAATAAGAACAGTCTTCATAAAAAATGCTATCTGGCTGGGGGATACTTCTTTCGCAAATATCAAGTCGCACCTTTTGACCCGATCCACATATCTGTTGTTTGTTATGTAGAATAGAAGGGGGTATCATTGCTATAAGAGATCGTTGTATTCTTTGTAGGTCAGAGCTCTCAGCACAACTCTCAAGAGTGTTGGGCCGACCAGCCTTATTATTGCAGAGCACTTACTCTATGCTCCCTTATTAATACGTTTTGAATAAAGTAATATCCTGATTGGTGATTAACCTTGTCTCTCCTCATTATTGATTAGAATTTACACGACACCTTTCAGAAGGACAACCATCTCTGCAGCATTCCACCAATCAGGCCTTCGTCTTCGGGATCAGTGTCCCATCCACGGGACGATTGAACTAATGTAGGCTAATGCGATTAGCATGAGTTTGTAACTAACAAGAAGATTTCCCAGGGCATAGACATATCTGATATTGGCAGAAATGCTTGTTAATCTAACTGCACTGTCCAATTTATAGTAGCTATTACAGTGAAATAATACCATGCTATTGTTTGAGGAGAGTGCACAGTTTTGAACATGAAAAGTTATTAATAAACAAATTAGGCACATTTGCGCAGTCTTCATAAAACATTTTGAATAGAAATGGAATGGTTCACGGGATCCGTCTAACACTTTGCACATACACTGCTGCCATCTAGTTGCCAAAATCTAAATTGCAGCTGGGCTGGAATAATACATTATGGCCTTTCTCTTGTATTTCAAAGATGATGGTACAAAAAAAATACAAAAGAACGTTTTTTTTTTTTTTTGTATTATCTTTTACCAGATCTATTGTGTTATATTCTACTACATTCCTTTCACATTTCCACAAACTTCAGTGTTTCCTTTCAAATGGTACCAAGTATATGTATATCCTTGATTCAGGGCCTGAGTTACAGGCAGTTAGATTTGGGTATGTCATTCTAGGCGACAATTTAAAAACAGGGGTGGATCCTTAAGAGGTGTGCCTTGAGGTGTTCCTTGAATTCTAAACAAATCTCAGACAGACTCAGCAGCAAAGCACCCACACACCAAAACACCCCCTCCTCCATGCTTTACGGTAGGAAATACACATGCAGAGATAATCCGTTCACCCACACCGTGTCTCACAAAGACACAGAGGTTGGCTAAGGCAGTGCATCGCAGTGCTAGCTGTTCCACTACAGATTCTGGGTTTGAGACCAGGCTCTGTCGCAGCCGGCCGTGACCGGGAGACCCATGGGGCGGTACACAATTGGCCCAGCGTTGTCTGGGTTAGGGGAGGGTTTAGCCGGCATGGATATCCTTGTCCCATCGCGCACTAGCGACTCCTGTGGCGGGCCGGGTGCAGTGCACGTTGACACGGTCGCCAGATGTACGGTGTTTCCTCCGACACATTGGTGCGGCTGGCTTCCGGGTTGGATGGGCATTGTGTCAAATAGCAGGTGGGGTTGGGGTTGGGTTGTGTTTCGGAGGATGCACGGCTCTCGACCTTCGCCTCTCCCGAGTCCATACGGAGTTGCAGCGATAAGACAAGACTGTAACTACCAATTGGATACCACAAAATTTGGGAGAAAAAGTGGTAAAAAAATTAAGAAATAAAACAAATATAAAATCAGATGGCGGTTGGAACCAAAAATCTCCAAATTGGACTACAGACCAAAGGACACATTTCCACTGATCTCATGTTTCTTGGCCCAAGCAAGTCTCTTCTTATTATTGGTGTCCTTTAGTAGTTGTTTCTTTGCAGCAATTCAACCATGAAGGCCTGATTCACACAGTCTCCTCTGAACAGTTGATGTTGAGATGTGTCTGTTACTTGAACTCTGTGAAGCATTTAATTTCTGAGGCTGATAACTCTAATAAATGTATAGTTTTAATGTCTTCACTAGTATTCTACAATGTAGAACAAAGAAAAACCTTTGAATGAGTAGGTGTTCTAAAACTTTTGAACAGTAATGTATATACGTATATATACAATTGCAAACATTTATCGAAACCTGTTTTTGCTTTGTCATTATGGGGTGTTGTGTGTAGATTGACAATGTAACCCTTTTTAGAATAAGGCTGTAAAGTAACAACATGTGGAAAAAGTCAATCGGTCTGAATACTTTTCGAAGGCGCTGTATTTGGATGTATTATTTCTGTAGTTACTTGTATCTGTACAGGGTGAACTCTGAATTACTCTATGCAAAGTATTTTT
Source organism: Salvelinus fontinalis (assembly GCF_029448725.1). Taxonomy (NCBI): domain Eukaryota; kingdom Metazoa; phylum Chordata; class Actinopteri; order Salmoniformes; family Salmonidae; genus Salvelinus; species Salvelinus fontinalis. Next base: position 5,565,085 of record NC_074699.1, read on the forward strand.
TTTGTCTTCTCGAGAATTCTGTCTTTTTGGTCTCACCCCCCACACAAGATACTGTGACACCCTGTGGAGATTGGGCCTTTTTTTATTTCCCTTTTATTTGAACAAGGAGACATATTGAGACTCTCATTCACAAGCATGGCCTGTGAACAACAGTCACATCAGCACACACGCAATGATACACAAAATCCACCAAAATATACATATAAAATATATACATTAGCCATTGCAATCAAATAAAACAAACTCATTCGTCACTTCGAAAATCATTAACCAATTTCCTAAATTGACCCAGGGACACCAAATCATCCTAACGAAGTGCCACCTGGAGACTATTCCACACACGAGGTGCCTCATATAAAACGAAGCAGATCTCCTGAACTCTGTGATCACCAAGGAACACGTCATTGTTAACCAAACCTGTGACCTTGTATTATAACCCGAAATTCTACAGTTCAACAAAGATATTAAGTATGTTGAAAGCTTGTGGTGTGGAGTAGGGCTTTATAAACAAAACGAGAGTACTTGAGTGATCTACGTGTCTTTAAAGAGGTCCAGACAACTTTTTGGTAAAGGATGCAGCGATGAGTATTAAAACTGTCAGATAAACGAAGGGCGTTATGATAAACAGAATCAAGGGATTTTAGAATAGAGTCAGATGCACTTCGGTAGATGGCATCACACAGTCAAGAACAGGTAGAAAAGTTGATTCTACAATTCGCTTCCTGCTAGCCAGAGAAAAACAAGCTTTATTTCTATATAAGAAACCCACTTTACATTTAAGCTTCTTAACAAGCTCAAGTTTCTTAAACGATAGATCATTGTCTATCCGAATACCAAGGTATTTGTATGCCGGGACTTCTTCAATTTACAGAACCCTTCAAGGAGTGAAGATGTCACCCGACTGAGATACTTCTACGAGACTTTGAAAACAGCATGTATTTAGTGTTGCCTGTATTAAGTAAAAAGCTTTAAATTCGTAAGGACTTCCTGAACAGCTGCAAAATCAGACTGTAGCCTTGACAACGCTAAATCAATAGCCGGAGCAGTTGCATACATAATAGTGACATCCGCACACAAATTAAGATCACCATTTTGGTGGTAAGGTTACACTGGAAACTTGGTATCGCTTGATTGGTCAATGATGGTTGGTTTTGGGTTGAAAGGTTACACCTTTCAGATTTTATAAATGGAATGAAATGCCTTTGTTCTCTCTCTTGTCCTGTATCCAGTCCATGGAGGAAAGTTGTATGATCAATTCTCATTCCCTAGGCTTCTAGGCTTCTGGCCTAGTTAAGCATTGCTTTGTTCAAGCTTTGTCTTGTAAGTTAACCTTAGGATATATATGTTAGGAATAATGCCTTGTAATGCTTGTTAATGTGTTGTAACTTAAGCTTAATGCCTTGTATGTGAATCCATTAGTTTTACAAAGTCATTAAATACACTTGTATTTAGAATTCCATTCTCAGACATTTCTTCATTGCCTATTACTGTAACTCAGCTATGGTGTTCTTGCATATATTGCTATTTATCTTATGGAATCAGATAACTCAGTTAGTGGGCTAATTACATAGTTTTATTACGAGTCGTTTGTGAGGTATATATAATATATTGTCTATACACATATCAAATATTACCATCCACTACAACACCTTCCTCACTCCCAAAGGCAAACGGAAAACGCTCCAGCAAAGCTACTAGAAAACCCTTTGTTAGAGCTTAATCCTGGAATAACCTGACCCTTCAGAACAGCTCACGCCAGCCTTCCCAGCATCCCATCAAATCCTCTCACTTGAACCATGGCTCTTTGTTAAAAACCACTGGGGGCTTGACAAGCTGTCCTTCCAGATTGATCACGAGAAATAGACTGCAATATTGGACGTTTGAAAAGGTCCCCAGAATGTCGCAGAGTGCCTTCCTCGGCACTCACAAAATAAAATATCAACAACACTGGGATTGAACTTGTGATACTCAGAGCCAAAGCACACTGCTGAAACCACTGGGCGCCCGCAAGCCGCGAGAATACTTGACGGTAATAGGGCATCGTTTTTGATTATTTTCTTTTAAGAATTCCCAAACCATAGCCCTGACCTTAACCACTGGGAAATAATACCTAGACCTCACCCTTTCAGTTGTTTCTGTTTTAACGCTGTGACCACACAGAATTTATGTGTACAAAGATAGATGTTCATTCATAATACGTGGAAACTGTGAGATCTTGTTTTCCTTCCCCACTCTCTTTATCCGAATCTATAAACTATCTGACTGAGCTGAAAGCTTGGATGGAATATAACCAATGAACAACTGACTACCTGAGGCACTTCCTTCTTTTTGACAAATTGTGGTGATGATTTTGATTTTTCCATCCAATGGCGTGGCAGGTGAAAGGCAGCGGGCAGTCCCCATTGGCCACTGAGCTCATATTCTCTGTTGTGATTGGTGT